>NC_057791.1:3510674-3768891 GCF_014905175.1 Aphidius gifuensis
AGGCTATATATACCAAATCAAAAATAAAATCCACGCTTTCATTTATTATGATTATTTTTGTTTTCTATTATTTGACTTTTTTAAAAAATTTATTTGTTGTTTGATTGTGTATTTTTTTCTTGTGTTGTATCTGGATATATAGGATCCACGTTGAACTTTCTATGCTGTTGTTGGAGTCCGCGATATCACCAAGAAACAATGCCAGTCGTATCAATTGTCCTACTAAGCTGAAGGGAAAATAAATGAGAGTTTTTTCGTGAGAAAACGGTAGGACCTAAGAATCTCAAGAACTTGAAGAAACATTGAGAAAAAAAAGTGAGTAATAAAAATAAAAAGTCTAAGCGAATCTAATATGTAATAACGTATATACATATCAAAATAAAACAATCGGAGTAAAATAATATAAAAAAAACAACCGTTTATAGATTTTATTTTTCTTTTTAAAATTAAAATAATTAAAAAATATTTTAAATAAATTTTAACACTCATAAGTCACGTTAAAAGTCACGTGGTAAAATTTGTACTCGCAAAACCACACAAAAAAAAAATAATTCAAATAAAACGATCAAAAACACAAAAGACTATAAGGCTTTAAAAAAAAAAACCAAATTTAAAGTAACCAAAATAAAAAAAAAAAAGAAATTAAAACTAATAAAAAAAATTAACACTTTGATATATGATGCAATTCAAAAAGAAAAAAAATAATTTAAATTTTGTTTAAAACAATTTTTTTCTCTTTTTTTTTTCGTTTCTTTATTTTTTTTTTTTTTTTGCCAATGACGGTGTGGCTAACCGGAAAAGCACGCGTGACCGATCACGAAGTGAACACCACCGAAACTGGCTGATGGAAACCGACACGGTTAACAATACTACAATTTGATATAAATTTGCCGGTTTGTTCAAAGCCCTTCCCTTCTTGCTGTTCTTTCTCAAAATAAAATAATTTAAAAAAAAATTAAATTTCTTACTTTTATATTTATGATTACTCGGTATTGTTCCACAAGGGGTTAATGAAAAGGGTAAAAAAAAAAAATTATGACAAACACATCGACCAACAACCACCGGAGTCCGAGCGAGACTGTCGAACATGCAAGCCGGAAAGTTACTTGTGTCAGACCAGTCTTTGGAACGAAGGGAATAAGAGGGGTTTCCGGTAAAATATTTAAATGCGTCTGCGCATTATATAGGGTTGAGATAATACCAACACCACCCCCTACTTTTAAAATACAATCGTTGATCCAATATATATGTATATATTTTTATGTTGTTTTATGTTGGTATATACTTATTGCCACAAGTCACGATTTTACCAACCCTCTTTTGTACATCATCCCCCTCTTGTCAACCATCAGGTATATATGTACATTCTATAACCTACTGCATTAACTCAAAGGGTAGCTATATAGGGTAGAAAAAATATCATTGTGCTTGCTTTGATATTATGATAGAAAAAATTGAGGCTATATTCTTGGAATGCGGAAATCAATTTCAGGAACTTGACGCATATTGTGTTGTCGTCGTAAAAAATAAAACAATATATTCATCAATTTTATTATGAAATAATTATTTCTATAATTAATATACGTCAATTTAAATTGTCAAATAAATATTTATACTAATAAATCGTGAGAATTAGTTCAAGAATTTTAACATTTTACTAATTTTTTTTTTTTTTTACGTCAAGTTAATCAGTGCATAGATCTATAAATTTTATTATTTTCATGCCTGAAAAGTTAAGAATATTTATCATGAAAGATTTTTATTCAAAAAATAAAACAAGTTTTTGGTTTTTTTTTTAAATAAATAATATAAATCTAATCGGCAATCAATATTTTTTTTTTTTTACAACTAATAATTTTATTTTTTACAATTTGAAAGATAAAAAAATAAAACATAAAACATATGTTGTTGAAAATAAAATAAATAAATATAGGTGTAATAATTTTTTGTTCTTTTTAGAAATGTCATAAAAAAAATTTCTACAAAATATTGATCGGTATCGTGTATATTTAAATTATTGTTGTTTTATCATTATTATGTCACTGATAAAATCTAAATTATCATTGATAAAAGTAGCAGGTCGATTAAAGTACTTAACAGTCAGTTAATTAGATATACAAGTGTCAAAAAATTATAAATAAATTATCAATTAGATGATTATTTAATTAACAAAATTAAAAAATATATAATTTAATTGGCAGTTGAGACTTAAGTGTCGGTTTTTTTTGTTTTTATTTATACTCATCCAAACACAATACATTAAATTCTAACGGAATTACAATCTAATGATCTTGCATGTGTGGATAAGACTGATCTTCGGTCTGATTCCCTTTGTTTATATTTTTTATTTTTATCGTAAAATGCGCGCTTCCATTGCTGATAATGATAAAAAATTAAACGAAAAAAAATGTTGAATTCTATGAAAATTACTATTCTTTTGATATAAAATATCAACTATATATATATTATTTGACTTTATATTTATATTTATATTAATGTTTTCCGCGAATGACATATTTATAATAAAAATCGATACAAAAAGAAAAAAAATTTATATACATCCAGACACAATATGCATATTGCAAAATTTTTTTACCTAGAATTTTAAAATGTTCGGAATAATATTGCATACATATTATATTATGCATAATATTTTTTATCAATGTTGTTGTAAGTGTTAATTGAAACTGTTCATTTAATTTGTCTTACAAAAAACAGGTTTTTTCTATACTAAATAAAACAAATAATATTTACCAAGTAAAATGTCAATTTTACCTAATAAATTTCTAATATTTTAAATTAAAAATAAAAGTAAAATATTTATCTAGTTTTTATTATATAAAACTTGACATATATATTTTTAAAAAAATTTCCAATTTTTAAAATTTCAAAATTAATATAAATTCTTTATTATTTTATTTATTTTTTTTTTTCATAACTTGGAATGAACATTATCTTTCACATTTATCATGTTATGACCATAAATGTTGAGTGTTGTATTTGTGGATATCTGTGATGTACATTCTCCAGAGATCGACAAGTGTCACATCAAATAAAAAAATTTCTATAAATCAAATACAAGACTTTTCTCACTGATTTTTTTTTTTCTTCTGTTGGCTCTAAAAAATAAACGACTTTAACAATAATTATCATCATAAAATCATCATAAACGATAATAATTGCATTTAATTGTTCAAAATAATATTGCAGATAAACAACTTTGAAAACAACAAAAAAAGACTCGCTTATTTCAATGTCAGTTTGTTGTTTCTTTAAAAAAAAAGTTAATTTTACCTGGATCTTTCCAAAAGCATTTACGTAAAAAATATATATATATTTTAAAAGTAATAAAATGTAATTACAATTCATTACAATGTGTATCTCGATAAAACAACCTTGGTTATAATTTCTATGTTTCAAATATCACCCTTATACTTCTCAAATTACGTGTTTGAATGTTACAAGGCAAAAGTAGAATAAAGCATAAAATAATAAAAATAAATAAAATGAATAAAAAATTGTAATAAAATTTAAAAAAAAAATAACCAAAGAAATATATGATGAGGGTGAAGGCAGGGAGAGACACTTGAAAAAAAGTCGTTTGACTTAGCTGGGCATGTTCGACAATATATAATAGGTTGTTACGTTTATTACTTTGTGCTTTCTTCTCTCTTTTCTTCTCTTCTTTTCTCTCTGTCAAAATATACATATGCATATTTAATAATGGAGTCAAATAGCAAATACAACCTCGACTAATATCACATACGATTATTGAACTTTACATTCCGCATTATATTTCAATTTAATAAAAAAATAAAAAAAAATAATAATAATTATATGAATGATATATTTCAAGTAAAATTTTATGTTTAATAAAATTTAATTACAAACGATTAAAATGAATAATAAGGGTTTTTTTTTTTTAAATTCAATAAATTACCTTGAATAAATATGAGTGCAGAAATTAATTGAAAAAATATAAATTCCAATTTTTGATGATTAAAAATCCATTTGCGTGTAGATAATTATTTCCAGGTTATTTAATATGTCAATAAATTGTTTTTGGATGAAAAATAATTTATTTTAATACACAATTCACAACACTAGAGAAAAAACTTTATATATTTCAATAGTAAATATTGAGTGTTAAAATATATGATTTTATTTTTTTCGTATTTGTCGGCTTATTAGATAGCAAGTCTAAACTATTGGAGATTTTATTAAATAGACATTGATTTTAAAATTAAATAAGAAAAAAAAAAACTTTGTCAATAGAAAACACAATGAGTTCTAGAACCTCATAGATATTTATTTAATTTTTTTACGTATTTTTGAAAGTTATCAAACGTGATGAGCACACATAAAAAGACACGTGATTATTGAATTTTATTTTTTTATTTCACTGATTTTTACTCTGTACATAATAAGTAAACTCAAACATAATTTAAAAAAATAAATAATTTAAAAACACATGCACAAATTCAGCCGGAAGATAATAAAAAATTTAAAAAAAATCCACAAAATTGTACGTAATAAAATATCAAATACCATATAAGGAAAAAAAATCATACAAAAGAGCAAATAAAATGATTTTTTTTTTTATTTTGACTTACTCCAAAAATAATAAAATTAAATAAATAAAATTCAAGGTTTTTTAAGATTGAGTACAAAGTTTTTTTTGTCGAGGTCCAGAGGCACATGAACAATTGTAAAAAAAATAACTACGAGCGTGTCCACTGAGTGACCTTGACAAGTCGAAGGTCAGGGTTGATGATTGGGGAGTCAAAACACATACACAAAATAACACTTGAAACAATTATTAATATTAAAAATAAAAAAATAATTAAAATAAGACGTATATAGCTAATGTGATACCATACATAGATAAAACTTGACATGTGATTGTTAATTTATTAAATTAATATTTCAACACTTGAATCAATAATTTTCGCGGTATTTTTTATTGAATGATAATAGAAAAATATATATATAGTAATCGTGTAACGCAAGCGCACAGACTGATCAATGTTGTTACAGGTAAGAAAGGTTTTCAAGCAACTACTAGCCGGTAAGAGTTTGTTGCTTGTCTTTCTCTCCCCCTTAAAGTTTCTCAATGCATAGTATTCAATGTCTGCGGTGTGGTTTTTTTTTTTTTTCATTTTTTTTTATTTTTTTCAAAGAGAGAGGGAAATATAAATACGAATAAAACTCTCCATGATATGAACACCAGTGAGGGAACAAAAAAGAGTAGAGGAAATTCAACGACAAGTGGCGCATATAAGACATAAAAGTAGGGAGTAACATTATTTTTGGCCTTGATGGTAGGGAAAAAAAGATAAAATTGTCATCTTGAATCAGCAAAATATAAATTTCACTCTCATTCATCATATCTGAATGTCAAATGGTCAAAAAAGGAGAGAAAAAAAAACATTAATAAAACATTCAAAAGACTAGATGGTAGATTCAGTTAATTAAAAACAAAAAATTAGAAGTCATTTTTTAAATTATCATATTATTTACTTACCGGAAATATTAAAAATTCCAAGATTTTGTTATCTTTTAGCCCCTGAAAAATAATAAATGCAGAAAAAAAAAAGAGATGAATAGTACAAAATATTATTTTTAACAAGATGAATTTATCTAAAAATTATAGTTTAAAGTTTGTTTAAAAAACAAAGGATGCCTTGTAAATGGGAATAGTGATAAGGTGTAGTGTTGATGAGGGTCAAAAAAATACAATCTTTTTACATTTTAAAAAATACGTTATAGAGGGATAACTGGTCTAGAACAAGCAACAGGTGTTCTAGACCATTCGGTTGTTGTCATGTGGATGCATTCGCTTACACACCGGGTTGTTGAGGGCGGAAATGTAATATACAACTGGAAAAAACATGTTAATTTACCTTAGGGTGAATAAATAAAACATTGAATATTAACAACTTATATAATAAAACAGCATAACTGTTTTATTCGTCACTATTTTTATCAGTAATCATTCAGGCAAAATATAAGATTTCGTTGGAACTTTTCTAACGTAATATGTATTTCGAAAATCTTAACTACGAAAAATTAAATAAATAAAACGAATCATTTGGGTTGTTATTTGCATTTATTTATTTATTCTTTTTTTTTTGCATTTTGTATCTTCAAGTGGTACATCAACGATCAATTTTATATCACGGTCACAGTCGTTAGTAAAAAGTCATCGAAATAATTTAATTAATATAGAAAATAAATTTTAAAAATAATATAAATAATTCATTATTGTACTGTGATTCGAGTTTTATTAAACAAAGTAAATACAAAAGATTTATTATTTTTTTTTTTTTGATATAGTATCTTTTTCTTTTTTTATCAAATAAACATTGTCTTCTTGGTCACATCATTATTTAGAGCTTTAAATAATTAAAACATTTGTATAATTAAAAAAAAATTTATTGGAAGAATAAAAATAATCTTTCTGAATATTGATTGTTTTAATAAATCATTATTTTTTTGAGTTTATTTTTATATTTTTTTTTTTGCTACTCGTATTCTTATTTGTTACTATTTTTTTAAATAATTTTTATATTTATTTTTTTTTTTTTAAAAAAGAACAGCAAAATAATAAATATATTACAGAATTGGAAATTATTGATAGTCATTTTGTGAGAAAGTTCGAGATGCATTTTATGAAAAAAAGTTTAATTTTTTTTTTTTTTTTTATTACTCAAGTTCATATGATTGCACTTGGTAATTCAGTCGTGAAAAAAAATATAAAAAAAGTGCAGAATAATCAAGGTGTTAAAAGAAATGAAGAAGAAAAAAAAAAAACATTTTTTTTTAATAGTCATGATTGATAAATGATAAATAAATTTAAAATTTGATAGACAAAAAATACATCTCGTACTTTTATCACAATAAAGAAATTTAAATAATCATAAAACAGTACAATTTTATAATATATTTTTTTTTGTTTTTGCAATTAAATGCATTTTGGAATAAATAGCAGTATTTGCTAACTGCATTTTAATTATACATCAAAAGTAAAAGATGATTTTAATAACAGCAGAGATATTATTTTATGAAATTTTCTCGTAAACGTTGAGTAATATTTGTATTACGTTTTGTTATTCATTTTTTTTTTTTTTTTTTTTTGTATTTTTGTTATCAGGATATGTACAAGGAGAGATATATAAGACTCAATTATTATATGTTATTGATAATCCTGAATAATCAAATTTACAAAAATTTGATAAAACAGAATCTCATAGACAAAAAAATAATGTCAACTAATTGAACATTTTTTTCTAATTTTCAAGCCCAATTTATATAAGTTTGTCTTTTATTTTTATTTAAATATATATAAATATTTTATGTAATGCATATATTATTCATTCATTTTAGACATTGATATAGTTTATGATTTTTTAAATTTTTAAATAATGCACCTTGAGTGTAAATGGCGAATACAGAAATCAGTTTTTTCAATAATAATAATTAATTTTTTTTTTAATTTAATAAATTTAAAAGACAAATTAGGTCCGTTTTTATTATTTCATTTATTTTTTTTATTTTAAATACTTTTGTTTAAGTCCAATAAATCAATTGCATGCTGAACATGTATACATTAATAGTTAAAATTTAATTTTTCAAAAAATCTAATTTCATTATTTTTAGTCGAATTAAAAAAAGTATAAATATATTTTTTTTTAATCTGATACCGTTATCCGCATATTACATCACTCATTATAAATTAATCTCTGTTTAATCTTGCAATATTAAATTGTTATTAATATTTTTTTTTTTTTTTATTATTGTTGAATTGTATTATTATTTTCATTGTTTTGTTAAATATAATTTGCCCATAAAATAAAACATGCGATCTCATTTGGAGATTTATTTTTACTGTTTTTTTTTCTTTTTTTTTTTTCTGCTCTTAATTCTAGAATCTTCTCATTGGCCTTAAAAATTATTATTCTATTTTTTTTTTTTAATATTCTATTTACACCAACTTATGTAACTACGGAGTTTTTAAAAGGGCCTAAGCTTAAATTAAATATTATACAGATTGTTGATAATTTAATCAACTGTTTTACACGATATATAACATCTTTGGGTTCAATTTATTACACATTAATGTAGATTTTTTTTTATGTTAACATTTTATACTCGAGTTCTTAATTATTAATTTTCTTCTTTTGTTATTATTTTTTATACTTGTTATTATTTGTTCTTTGTGTGTTTATTTTAATTATTTTATTTGTCAATAATTTCAATAACTACTGGTCAATTTATTTATTGCCTTTTTAATGACATTTAATTTATCAAATTATTATTATTTGAATAATTTATTATCATTATTTATATTGACAAATACAACTTAAAGCTTTGATTTATTTATTCATTACTTTTTCTCTTCAATTCAAAATGCAAAATTTAATTGTTTTTGTATTTTTTTTAAATTAATCTTGAGCTTCATTGGATCAAATTTGCAAAATGAAAAATTCATTAAAACAATGCACAACATATGCGCGTACATTTAAAAATCAATATGATAATAATATTAATTTTTATTTTCCAATATTGTACTCAACTTCATTGTACTCGGAGTGAAAAAATAAAAAATAAAATACAATTTATAAATCACAATTGTGTTTGTCGAATTGATAGAGACAAATATCGACAGAAGAAAAATTAATTAAGGACGGTGAAGAAGTTTTTTTTTTTTTAATTCCTCACAATATTAGTAGTTATATTTACACAGCCGACACTTGAGCATCATCATCATCTGTAACATACAATAATAAATTAGCAAATCATGAATTAAATATTACAAAAAAAATAATGTTTATTAATAAAAAAAAAAATTCTCTAATGGGAAATTACAAGAGCGCACACACACACTTTATGAATTTATTTGTTTTTATTTATTTATATTATTTTTTAAATTCAATTTTTAAATGCAGGCGATAACTAAATCGATGCGAGCAAGCAAAAATCAAGCATCAAATTAAAAATGATAAATTCAATATAATAATGAATACTATTTCTTTTTTTGTTTGTTTTTTTTTCTTTTCTTTAAATTTAATTAATTATATATTGCTGAAATTTAATGAAATAAATTATTTGAAATATTGCAGTGGTTATGGCAAAAGATAAGCCTTAAAAACCACAAGCAAAGAGGCAAAGAGTGCAATAGTGCAAATTGTGAAATTCAAGTATTATTATTTGTAACACAGGCAACAAGTGTTTTTATTTATTTTTTTTCTTTTATTTTTTATTTATTTATTATTACTATATTTATATTATCAATTAATTAAAATATTACTAAATGCATTAAACACAAATTAACACAATAATATTAAACACAAACACATGGATGGAAAACTGTGGGTATATCTACAATCAAGTTATTACTGTTAAAAATACTATTACTCATTAAAATACAAAAAAAAAACATGAAAAAAAAATCTAGTATATATTCAATGAACTTGTTTATAGCCATCAAGACTAAATAATAAAATTAAATTGAGCATAATTTTATATTTTCATATAATAAAAAAAATAGAGAAAAAAAAAAAAATCATTTAACACCTCATCAACTAGCTCCAAGTATGTAACGGGTATTTTAATAAATTATCGAGAATGCAAAAATAAAAAAAAATTTTTTTGTCTTTAAATTTAAACAATCCGTTATTGGTGAATTAGCACGCAAATAAAAAATGATATTAAAAAATAGGTTCTATTTGTAAGATACTATAGATAGAGGATGAAGAAAAATATAACGTTAAATTTTTTTTTTTGTCTATTAAAATATTATTTTGATTTGGTTGGTTGGTTTTAAATTTTTTTTGTTTTATTTTGTGTAGTACCATCCTCGTGATTGGTGCGATAAGTAACTCCTTCATGACTGTGAGCACGACCAAGTCTATGCAATCTAGCCATTTGTGCAGCAACTTTGTACGCTGGTGGTTGACGACATGCACCAACAGATCCAAGTCCCGGTCTCATCATAATTCCATTACTTCCCATCATCATGTTATTTGTCATCATAAATGTACCACCTCCACTTTGATGCAATGATCCATGTAGTCCCATGCCCAATCCAATTCCCGTACTGCCAGTACCTGAAAATCCTCGACTGTCTGGTTCTCGGTTTTCCAAAGTAGCATGGGGTTTTTTTTTTATATCCAAAAACGCGTTAATAGAAAAAAATAAAAAAGCAACGTCGACAATCGAATAGATCCTAGTAATATTTTTTTTTTTTAATGGGCCAAATTTAAGTATCACGTGCATATAAAAATTTTACTTTACAAGACACTTGATCGATCATCGACGACACCCAAAAACCCAAATTTTCACACAAAAAGAAATACGGATTTTGTGTTTTTTTTTTCTTTATAATAATTAAAAATATAAAGATAAAAAAATTACAATAATATCGATAATATTTTAGCGATATTTATTCTGTAAAATTTATTACCAAAAAAACAAAAAAAAGAGACAATTTGTCAGAGAGAACGTGCAAAGACACCACAAAAATAAATTTATGCACACAAATAAATTCAGCAGCCAAGCAATAAAAGTAACGACTTTAGAGAAAAAAATAGCGTGAGCAAAGGCCAAGGCTTATTACAAAGCGAAGCAGTAAAAAAAAAAATTACAAATATGCGTTTAATAATATTCATGAAATATATCAATACATTATTTTTATTTGTAATATTTTTAGCTGAGTGTGTTAGAATCAAGTGTTGATGCAGAGTGATATGATTGAGGATAACTTCAAAATCTGATTATTGCTTATTGTTTTTTTTTACACAAGCATTGGATTATGGAGACTCACCTCGGGGGGGTTGGGATTGTTGGTCGTAATGGTGTTGATGATGGTGAGCATTATGATGAAGATGATTGTGGTTGACAGGAAGCGGAGGTAACACTGCGACTGCATGGGGAAATGGAGGTAGTCCACCTCGCATTGGTCCTGCACCACATTATATTTATAACCACGTATTTTTTTTTTTACTTATTTTGCTTGGTATATTACAAGTAGAAGAAAACAATTACCCAATGAAATTATACATCGCGACATTCAGCACATATTAGCATTAATTATAGTTAACAGAAAATAAACCTGAATTCACCTGAGGCAAAGGCAAAGATAAGCATTTAAATTTCAAAATAAAAGTTTCAATTTTAATAGATAAAAATATATTTAAATTTAATAATATTCATGAGGTTTATTTGAAACTTTTATTTTGAAATTAATAATATGATTTACCAACACCAAGAATTATCCCAAAAAAATAATTTTAATATAAAAAATATTTAAATATATATCCATGGGACATACGAAATTTAAAAACATTGCTTTTATTAAAAACTAACAAGTATTTAGAAAATGATTTGACCATAAAGCAAATTTTAATAAAAAAAAGCAATAGTTTAAAAATATTTCTTTTTTTTTATTTGATTTTTTAAAACTCTAATTGATAGGAAAAATAAATAAATATTATAATTTATGAGAATAAATAATTAAGAATTGATGGAAAATATATAGAACACGGTTTTTACGTACCTTGCATGGAAGAATGCCGCCTTTGGGTAGGTGGCGGACTTCCACCAGCTTCCACGCTGCTTCCACTGTGACTGTCAAGCTGTGTACTGTGACCACTATCACTGCTCGTCACTGAACCTACACAAATTTCCCCATCATACTCTATTTTCAACCCAATAAATCATCCCCCAATTCTACTTTTTAATAAAAAAAATAACTAATACTATATAGAGAATAGAAACAATATCTAATAGAAATTTTTTTCTAAAGCTTGAGCTACAAACACAAATTTTAAAAATCAGATAAATTTTTTAAAAACAATAATAATCAATTCCCGTATATCCCATGGTGACATTTACGAAAAAAATTTGATAAATATTTCGGTTTTACAAGTAATATGTATTTTAATATGAATATAATGACATGAAACATTGATGAATAAAATATAATAATATTGCAAAACGATTGTGCAAAACGTGCAAATAACAATGTAAATTTAATTATCATTTTTCATATGTAATAAATACTTTACAATATATATGTTTATTAATCTAGTCCGAATGTATGATTATTAAATAATGGCATAAATAATAATAACAGTTATAATAAAACGAGCAACACAAGTGCACCATGGTTCAAGGCCACATTAAAAAAAAAAAAAAAGCCGTTCTCTAAAAGTTAGTTTTTATATATTAAATTTTGATTATTTGAAGCTATTAAATGTAATTTATATTGATAAAAATGATCGTGTGTAGCTCAAATAACATATAGAGAATATTAAATAATGAATTTAAAATAAAAATTATAAAACTTACCACTTGTTAGTGTTTTTCTAAGTGGTTGTAAATTACTGAGACTTGTTACACTACTACTCTCAGCACTTAGATCAACTGGTGGTGGTAAACTTGATGGTGTATCACTGTGTGATCTTTCATGCATTGGTACACGACTACCAGAACCAACACGACGTGGTGCACCAGGACTTGGTTCAAGTCCACTGGAATGTAGTGCTAAACCAGGAACTGGTAATGCAGGTGGACAATGTTTTGGTTGATATGGTCTTGTTTTATGTGGATCTGATAGAGCAAGCATTTTTCTCACTGCTTGTGGTGATGCTGCTCCAAACTTTGTACCTAAAAATAATTAAATAATATATATTAGAAAAAAGAAAATTTAAAATTTTTTAAAAAAAAAAAAAAGCTTTGAAAAACCACAACAAGTTGCTGTTAATTTGAGAGAAAAAAAAAATAAAAAAAACGCTTGATTAGCTTAATTGGTAGATAAGCTACCTTGAATACTTTTTCTGCCCTCACTTGTACTACTGGCACTACTTGTTGTTGATAATGTTGGTGATGGATGACGTCTTCCTCTACTACCACCCATTGGTACTGATGCGGCAACTGTAACTGTAGCAGCATGTGGTTCACATTCAACTGATAAACCATGTAAACGTTCTTCATCAGTAATAACTTTCATATTAGCAAGATAAGCCTTAACTCGTCGAACCATTTGTGCTTCTTCAAACATTTTTTTTGGGTTTGGTGTAGCTGTTGATTTTTTTCTTCTTTTAACAGTTGCTGTTTGTCCACCTTGATTTGCTGTTGTCATTTGATTAAGTGCAACCATTGCTGAACTTGGTGGTTGACCACTTCTTTCAAGCATTGTTAATAAATCATATGGTGATGAACACATATTTGTTAATGTTCTAACTTCTTTAGCAATCATTCTTAATTTTTCAAAATTAACAAGATTTTCAACACGTGAATCATTACCAAGATGTATAAATGTTAAATCTTTTTTAACAACTGGATAAAATGGTATTATTGGTGGTTGTGTTTGTTCAGATGATACAAGTTGACGATATTTACTCATATTTCTACTTGGATCCATTAATTCTTGTAAATCACTAAATAATTTTTGATATTTACTTGGTAATTTTTCCCATGATGCACGTAATCTTGATACAGCAAGATGACCAAGACCAGATATAATAGCAAACATTGAATTAAAATTTTTACATTCTTTACATTGACGTGCTATTTTAATAAATTGTTTAATTATTTTACTTCTTCTAACAATATTATGTTCAGAACAAACTTCAGTTACAACCCAAAACATTTCTCTGTTGACTAGTTCAGAAAATTCACTCAACATAGGTACACCATACCTACTTTCAAGTTTAAATAAATCATCAACATATTCAGTTGATTCAATTTGACGAAATATACTAAAATCTTGTAATGTTAATTGTATTGCAACTTCAACAGCATTTAATTGTAAAAAATGTACTTGTGAATCACGTATTAATTCTGGTGCTTGTTCATCAGCAACAAGTGTTTCAGAAATACCATTTGTTTTTAAATAATATCTTGAACTAAGACCAATTCTTTCAGCAAGATTTTGTAATTGATCTGGTAATCTACGTTGTTTAATCATACCACCCTCACCAACACTAACTTCAGCAAGTGAATACATTGAACTTGAATCGGTAATACCAAATTCTTGTAATGCAAGCATAACAACTTCATGTGCTGTTGTTTCTTTATGTACAAGTAAATATTTACATGTTTGATCAGCTTTATATACTTTTAAAACATGCTCAGGATAATCAGTTGAACGTATATCATCATAACAATATAATGACGTTAAATCTGGATTACTACGTGAATGATATAAATTTGTTGTTGTTGTTGCTGTTGTTGTTGATGTTTGTGTTGTACCTGGTGGTGTATGTGGTGGTGCTATTGAATCATCGTGATGATGGTGATGATGATGATGTACACCATCATTAATAATATTCTTTGGTAATAAATTCATTTTCATTAGTGCTTTTTGAAATCTTTTTCTTGGACCAAGTGTCATAAAGCCTTTATTTTCTTTTTTAATATCTTTACATGGTGATGAATTATTATCTGTTATTAATAATGGTACACCACCAATCATTGTATTTAATTGATTACCATTTATAATTGGATCAACTAATGTTGATAATCTTGATCTTGGATCTTGTATTTTTTGTAATTCTGGTCTATTAACACGTCCACGTGGTCTTGGTGAATTATCTGGTACTTGTAGCATTTCTTTAAATTGTAAAAGATTTGATTTAACAGTTATACTTAAATGTGTTGAACCACGTAATATTTCTAATGCACGTGCATGACTAACATGATCAAAACGTTGTCCATTAACTTCTAATATTTGATCACCACGTTTTAAACCAACATCTTCAGCTTTTGAATTTTTATCAACTTTTGATATAAATATACCATATCCTCTTTCATAACCACCAAGTATACTAAAATTTAATACTTCATCACGACATGGACGTGCAAGTGTAACATTACGTGTACGTGCTTTAGCAGCACATGCAATATTTAATAATCTTTGTTGTCCAAGCATTTTTTCATGCTCAAGACCAGTTTCAAATGATTCTAAAAATTCCATCATTTCTGGATCTGTTTCAAAATCAGTAAAATGATTATTAACCCATAATAATACAACACGTGCAACACGATCACGTACTTGTGGTTGATTAAACCATTCAAGTAATTGATTTGCAACATGTAATGGACTATCAATAAATGTACGATGTGTTAATAAAAAATCTTCAACATATGTTGGATCAGTTATACTATTTTCTTCAATAAGTTGTAACATTAAACGTTCTGGTGTACCACGTATAACAACATGACCACGACGTGTATTACCATCAATAGCACCACGTAATTCAGTAACAAGTATAACACGACCATCAACTTCATGTCTTTTTGTATTTTCTTCACCTTGATGCTGAATTCTAAAATAATCAGCTTGTGTTACACACACAAATTGACAATCAGTACATCTGTAAATAAATAAATTAATAAATTAAAAATTAAATTAATAATCCAACATAAAGAACATTTTTTTAAATACTCACTTTGTTTTCATAACTCCACGATGTAATAATTTTTCCATTGTTGGTAATATACCAAAACTGTCACCAAGTTGTAATTGTTCAACTGAACCATCATTATGTTCAACTTCAACAGCACCATTTATTAATACACTCCAACTATCTAATTCTTCACCATCATTTAATACAACCATACCAGCTGGCTCAACAACAGCAAATACCATAACAGCACATAGTGCACGTCTAACAGCTAGGGTCATATTTGTAAATGCTTTAAGATGTTGAGTAAATTCTAATAATATTTCAATATCATCTTCAGTTCTTTCTGCTGGATCTTTTTCCAAGCATTCACGTACTGTATCTCTAACAGTAAGACTGTCCATACTTTCAGCAAGATCTTCTTCTTCATCACTATCAACAATTGATTCAACGAGGCCAGTAAAATCAACATCATCATTGTCTGCATCAAGAGAACCCTGTACAGATGTCATGGTGTCGGATCCACTATATGCTGAGCTTGTATCACTTGAATGACTACTTCTATTTGATTTTTGATAAAGCTCAGGCCTACCAGTCAAGCCCTGCGTAAACTGTAAGTAAATATTAATATTTAATCAATATATGCTGGCATTTAAAATAATAATTAATTAGAAAAATTATATAAAGTTTTAAATTTTTATAATCAATAAATTAATATAAAATAATAACATAAAAAAAAACACAAAGAGAGAGAAAGAGATGAACAAATAACAATAGAATAGTGTTGAGACAATTAATCATCATCATCATCATTCAAATTAATCATAAACAATTGCATTTTATCGTTCTCATAATAAAACAATAATAAGATCAGATATTAAATTATAACAATATAAGAATCATCTTTGTTCTATTGACAAATAAATTAAATTAAATGTAGGAATTTTCATTTTTCTTTTTTTTAAATTGTTTCTACATTTAATATATTTATACGAACATTTAAAATTATCGTCACGTTAATTGGCCACGAAGTTAGCATTAAAAATCAGAGATTGCATGTAAAGATATATATTTGATTAATTAAATATTTTGAAAAGTGTTTTTTTTTTTTTCTTTAATTAACAAACTGCAAATTAAATATCAATTAAAGAAATATATATTAATTGAAACAAAGTTTTTTTTAAATGATGAAAAAAAGAGGTTTATTAGTATTGAAAGGAATAGAGCATGATTGAGAAAGTCAAGGAGGTGATATCCTTGTTATGTTGAGAGGAAAAATACCAAGAATGGGCGTGATTTAAACTACGTGAGGAGTAGTTGCATTGCTAGAGGTGAGGTTAGCTTGCATTGAACATGACATCACGCACTTTGAACAAGTGCACACAATTAAAATAACATAATAAATACATGAAAATATAAAAATTTTAATATATTTTTAATAAATTATAATGATAAGATTAAAAAAATAAACAAAATAATCACTAGGGTGTATGTTGATATCATTCAACATGTGTATGATGCATTTTCTAAGCTATAAAAACGAAAACAACAACAACTGTCATTATATGTAAACAAATTAAATAAACATGATATTTTGGAGTTTTTTAAAGTTAAATGTCCTAATTATTTTATCAAGATCATGTTAAATATAACAGGATGAGATTTTGTGTTGTTATTTTTGTTTTTTTTTTCAGTGATTTCTGATAAATCAATGAAACGATGACGTGAGAAATTTAGCAAATAATAAAATCAAGTTAATACTGTTATGGGAAATTAATATATAAAAAAAATAAAATAACGCGTTATCGGGCCCCCCACGTCTTGTTTATATACAGAAAATATAAACTCGGTGATGTTGCTGCTCGGTTGTTGGTTGGCACCGAGAAAGGAGCGCGCCTGGCCAAGGCCATTTTGAGCAACAAGATTTCCACGCGCGCCTTCACGATCAACCAGCTAATACACAAACAACACATTAATTTATTTTTTTTTTTTCTTTTATTTTTTTTATCTAGTTAAAAAGGAAATAAATAAAAAAAGTACCCGATAAATGTACAGAACAAAAAGACTAAGAAATAAAATTAAAAAAAAAAACAAAAAAAAAAAAAAACCAAGAAACAACTCACTTGATACATGCCAAAAGCATCCATCCTCGCTGAACTTTGATCAAACTATTACACAGAAACAATACAACTGTCAATTAAATCCAAAATAACAATAAACACACTCACTAATTTGTTTTTTTTTTTTTTATATTAAAAATAATATACATAAATAAAAAAAAAAAAATTGTACATAGATAAAAAATTTAAAATATAAATTTGAAAAAAAAAAAAACATAAAGGTTATGTATAATTATTATTGTTTAGTCCAAAATAACATTTTTTATTAGTTGCACACAAATGCATAGTGTTTTTTTTTTTTTTTAATAACTTTTTATAATTTCACTCATAAGACGTAGGCAAAAAAAATAATAATAAAAAATAAAATACAGTCACACAGAAACAACACAGTTGAATTTAGATATTGTTTATTTGCATATGTGAATGATTTATATACACATGATAGTAAAATCATATTAATATATTTAATAATAATAACACACACATATGAAAAATATATAATATTTGTTCTTGCTCCACTTATTAACTTGGATTTGATTCACACGATAAATATACAACACAAAATAAATAATATGCAATTGAGCACGATGGCTTCGTTGAATTTTCTGTTGACTGCCATCAAGGTAGCGGTTTTACTCTGGATCGCGCGAGTCGCGACACATACATACACACTCACATAAACCTGGGATGCCTGGTATGACCCATGGCATATTACTGTTTTTATCTCTCTCTCTCTTTGTCATTCATTCACGGCTTTTATTACAACTTGCTCTGTCTTATTTATTTATTTTTTTAATTTTATCTCCCACTAGTTTATAACACACATATATACAAAGTCTTTTGCTCTCTCTTTTTAATTCACTCGTTTGATTACGAGTCTTTACGAGACTACGAGCGTCGTCTGGTTTAGTTGTTTTTAATACCACTATGAACGCTGATGTTGAGACTCGTGAATCAACCAATCATTGGGCTTTTATAGACTGATCACATGATCCCATTGAACGAGCCAGAACACCAGGGCCGTCACTATTTATTTTTCAAAAAAAAAAAAAAAATTAAAGCGATCCCACCTGTGGCTTTTCCAATCAAAATATTTTTTTATTTATTTAAATTTACATTGCATATTTAAATGTCATTGTTTTTATATTTTATTTATAATATTATTATTGTTCTATGATGATTAGTTTTTTTTTTTTCTTTTCATATAAGTAATTTGATTAACTTTTGATTATTTTGATTCATTTTAAGGGATAGTTTGAGATTGTTTAAGTATAGTATGTATATACAACAGGATGTTGATATAAAAATAATAATAATTATTATAAAATAATAAAGTGAATAAAAAAAAGGTAGTAGATGATTGGTTTTGCTTAGAGAGGTTTTACTTGGGCGGCCGGCGAAGAAAACAACTTGTGAGAGGCCAGTGGTCGACAACTTGAAACCCATGATTTATACGACCCGTTACATTGCATCTCTTTTTTTTTTTTTTTTCCTCATATAATATACTCCTCTCTACCTCTTATTTTCTTTCATTTGTAAAACCCTCCCGGTTCCTCAGCACAAGCAACCATCAACTTGGTCTACAACATCAAACTCTCACTTTTCCTTTTTCATTATTATTATTATATATTTTTTTTAACAAGCAACGCGCTTTCTTTTGAAATTGCTTGGCTCATTCAACAGCATATAGTTTATAATAATAAACGAGGAGTGACGACCCCGAGGCCAATCTTTACTATCACGCTTAAAAAAAATGTTTTACCTTATTTTTTTTTTCCACACAAACACCCCTGGGAACAATGATTACAATTATTCAAACTGATTTCCTCATTTTCTTTCGATAGATCTTAAATTATTCCGGAATTGACAAAATTCGAAAATTAAATGTAGTAAAATATTAGTACACCATCAATTCATTTATCTATTTATTCATTTTTCGATTTCGAAAGTGAAACGTGTCAAGATTTTGTGGTATAAATTTCTAGCAACAAAAAAAATATCAAATAGATAATAAAAATTATAACTGTATTTACCGTATCGTCAAAAACCAAATTGACTTGACGATGATCCGTGATGGGATGAGGATGTGGTGGACGATGCATTCTTCCACCTCCATGAACTTCCGCGTAATCAATCTGAAAAATAGAAAAATAGTTTTTAATTAATCCTTGAAGCTTTTAAAAATGAAAAAAATACATAACAGTAAATAAAAAACAATATATACAATTTTATTGATCTCATTGTGCAAATAAATTTCATCTTTTTTTCCTGATTTTTTTAAAAGAAAATTTAAAAAAAAAACCAATAAGTGAAATAATAATAAAAAAAAAGGAATCGCAGAAGAGGAAAAAACATAAATGTGTGTCGGGCAGGAACTCGTAGGCCGGACTTCCTGTTGATACACCAGGCACTTGTTCATCACACATACTTATAGTAACAACATATTTATACACAAAAAAAAACCCACTTTTCTATAACAATTATAGTATTCCCACAAAATACATAAACCCCTTTTTTAAATTGTATTTGTGTTTTTTATTTTCCTCAGTCGAATAATATTGAAATTCTTTTTTAAAAAATATTTAAAGCTCGTTTATTGTGTACACAAATTTAAAATATATATATTATCAATATAATTACTCGTTGGTTTACGTAAATCCAATATGGGGTATACCCTCTACATATTTTGATTAATGAGATGGTGAATTGCTTTGAGCTCAAATGTTAAAACCACATATACCCTAATAAATTTTCCACGAAATCCCTCAAAATTAATGGTAGCAAAAAGAAAGGGGTTGAAAAAAAATTATTACAAAACAAATTAATTTATTGTTGTTGTTGTTTTTAAAACTTGTATAATATATATTTATTTTATTTTAAAATTTTAATCGCTTTAACGTTTTATTTTATTTTTCTTTTTTTTTTATTACAAACTTATTTATTTTTTTTATATATTGTTTACATTGCATTGCACCGTGGAAATATAATACAAGCTGATGCAGAGTAGGTAATAAGGCTGCTTGAGGCCTGCAGTAGTTTGCATGGCTTCTTATCGCATCAGATGCATATATAGACATGAGTAAATGATATCACTAAACAACCGTATGATAAAAAATAAAAAAATATGATTCTGATCATTCTGTGTATACTGACGCAGTCGGCTAGAAAAAAAAAAATACCACGAATGATGCAATCGATAACGTTAAAATATCATTTTACAGTATGTTCAAAAAAATGTGTGACTAAATAATTTGGTATTTTTAAATTGTCAATGATTTACTGTATTGTATTACCTTGTAAAAATATTTTCATATTGTTTTATGAAATTAAAACAAACAAATTACCAAATATTTAAATAAAAATTTAACATGTTTTTAAAAAATTTATTAAACAATAATGAAAATTAAAATAATAAAATTTTTAAACACATTGTTAAATATTTTATTGAATTTATTATATATTATTATTATTTTTATTATGATTAAATATAATTTAAATTTCAAATAACCAGTTTAAAATGAGACTATTCAAGTTTATATAGATATTGTTTTTTTTTTTTATATATTTTATTAAGTTACTTTCTTTTGATGAAAAGACTCGTTTACTATTTAAAAATGACGAATATAATTCATGTATAATTCCACATCCGCCATACCCAGTCAAAGTCATTGTCATGTTTAACAAAAGCGCATGTATATATAACTTGTACAAGGGGAGAAAGAGAAATTGGATGGTATAAGAGGAGTAACAAGTGAGGGGGTTTATGTCACAGTTCAATGCATTTGAGTGTTCTTCTAACGATGCCTCTTCTCTCAAATGTCAAGAGGTATATATAAATCCCTTCTCTATAACTTTTCCATCATCATTTTATATGTCTTAACAACTACATTCTGGAATTACATGATCAAATGGATAATTTTGTTTGCATCAATACTGCACCTTCACAAGTAATCATATATTAATTCAAATTATTAGATTTTTTTTTCAAAAATTGTATAGATATTTAAAGCCAAACTTTTAACAAAAAAAATAAGCTTTTAAATTAGTTTTTCATTTTTATTATCATATGATAATTTTGAGGAAATATTTGTTTAATTATAACTTATTTTTTCCTATGAAAATTTTAAATAAAATAAATAAATAATTTCAAAAAAAAAAAAACAACAAAGAAAAAAATTTAAATTCATGCTGATTAAAAAAACTTGGTTATTATAATATTTATAAAAAAAATATTGACAAATAATAGTATTCATTTTTGAAATTGTTAGTTATTTAAATGAGAAAAAGTTTGTTTTTTTTTTAAATAAATTTAAATGTATTATTTAAAGAAGCTATACTTTTTTTTTCTTTAGTTTTATTAATATATTTGTTGAATTGAAAAATGAGAAAAAAAATGATATTTTAAATGATTAGATATAATTTTACCTCGAATGAGGTGATTGACATTGTGTATGGTGTACCAGGCCAACTTTTTGTACCAGAACGACCTCGTTTTTCCCTCATGATGATCGGTCGGGGTCGTTTTATACCCAATGATAATTTTTTTCTATGTTTCAACATATTATTATATGTATAATTATTGTATTGTAATAATTTTTTAAATTATTTATATATTTGTTTATCCATTTTCAACACTATATCTACTTTGACATATGATTTTTATAAAATATATTTTCCTTGTTATATTTTTAATATAATATGTTTAAACTATTTCTTATTTTAAATATTTATTATTTTTCTAATCAAGCGTCAATATAACGCTTGGTTAAATTGCGTCCATTTACCAAAGCGAAAGTCCGCTGAATGATCAGCGGAAACGTTCACGTGGAATTCGGTCAAGCAAACATATCATCACTACTGTATCACACTTCCTTTTCTCTTTTTTATGATTTTTTTTTAAATTTTCACAAACTATGCATTTATCAAATAATAATATTAATATTTTTTTATGAATCAAAAATATGATTTCATTGGTAATTGTATCACTTTGCATTAGTCACTCACATCACTGAATCACTTGGTTTTTTAATTGTATAAATGTTGATGAGTTGAGTAAATAAAAGAGAAATTATAGAAAAAAAAGAAAACAATAGTAATAATAAACTAGATAAATAATTTTGTATATAAATCAAAAAAAATTTAAGAAATTTTGATAAATGAAAGAGCGTGGATTTTGTGTTTTCTGGTTGAACGCGCGACCAAAGGCGCGTGCATTCACTGACTGGTTGACTCGTTTGCTTTCGACAATTTTTTTTATTTTTATTATTTTTCTCTTCCAACGAATATAACGATAAAACACTCCTCGGATGAGGAAAAAAAAAGAGACACAATGTATAAGAGAGATAAAAAAATAAAAAATGAGAGTTATTATAACAGACTGAACCGAGAATTACCGAACCCAACCGAAAATTAATTTATAAAAGCGCGGATAGAAATATATACACGTGTTTGAAGCACGAGATAAGCACCTATTTTGTTTTTTTAAATAAATTTTAAAATAATTAAATACCCTGCAAAAGGTAAATGATAGTAAATGATAAATGATTTTTTTTTATTCTACTATAAGGTGGGTTTGTTGAAAAAAAATAATATCTTGTTGAGACAAGAGTTGAAGACATTCAAATTATATCTTACTTGTACGTGTTTAAAATTTACATTAAAATATAAACATTGAGATAAATTTTTACAAAACTAAACTGTGAGATATGTCGCTCACAAGATTCCAAGCACAAATGTGAAGCTAAAAATTTATTTTAAATATTTTCATGTACCCTCTCCTGCATGGTTTTACTCTATATACAACTTCATATAATTTTCATGTGTTTGTACTATATTTTTGTTAAATATATATTCACAAATGCTTGTTTAATTTATATGTAGTAGTTGAATTTATTTTTGGTACCACCCGCGTTGTCGCGACAAATTAAAATAAATAAAAATAAAATTATTAAAACAAAACAACTAAAAAATTCTAAAGTCTTAAAAGCTTTAGCAAAAAAAGCGATATAAAATATGTATATTTTTTATGAAATTTGAAACTAAAGGGATTTTTACTAACTCGACACACAAAGACCAATTTATTTTTTTTATTTTCAAATTTAAAATATATATTTTTTTTTTCATTTCGACAACAAGTAGATTTAGGAGAATTTATAGTGCGAATTTTTTAAAACGACTTAAATATCGTGTTAAATTAATTGAGAATATATTTGTAATAACTTTTTTGTATTTATTGTTTTTTAAATAAATATTTTAGTCACAATAAATTAAAATATTTGTAGCACTTTTTCGAGAATATTTTTTCTTATATTTTAAAAAAAATTTAAAAAGCTCTTTATCTCATTATACCACTATTTTTTATATATAACTATTAAAATAATAAAATAACATATATTTAATAATTATTAAATACACAAAAATATTAAAAACTTCAACTCAAATAATATAAACGCTTTTTTTTTAATTTCTGTAAATTTCTAACAACATCTATTTCGTTCAAATGACAAAACAGTACTGACTCTACCCTGAGCTTTCGATAACGCACGACACTGTCTTTCCCGTCATGAATATGTCACAAGAGCTTTATTGTTTAACTTTTTATTTCTTTCATTCAATGTCCATTTGGATATATCTACTATGTACATATATGAAAACATATAGCTTTAGTGTTAGTTTAAAGATACTAAGAAACATGACGCATATTATAATTTGTATATGGCTGGGAGTAAAATAAAATAAATGAAAATATATATAAAAATTAATTAACAACAGATAAAGATGTATAGAAATGAGTCTATCTCAACGATTGACTCAACAGCATATAATATGCAAATGAAAATTAACTATTAGTCATATACTTTTTTAATAAAAAATTTAACGAAAAACTAAACGAAATTTTTTGCTTTTTTCATTGTATTTATTTGTTAAATTTACACTACATAGTGCAAATAAATAAATACATAAAGTTTCATAATAGAATTGAAAAAAAAAATAAGATCAAACTGGATACTAAAAGTTTGTGGAGGTTCAATCAAGTGTAACTAGTGTATCGCACTCTGTACTACTATGGTGTGTACTACAAGTTGAATCGATATATATATCTTACAGCTTCGTATATCGACACCAAAAAGAGCACATGAATGGAATTTACGAGGTCAATTGAATTCTCAAGACGTGTAGTATATATATATTTCATACTAAAAAAATTTCTAACGGTATAAAAAAAATACAATTTATAGATTCTCAAGTCATCCGGGATATCGTCAAGCATCATTTGTTTAAACTTTTTTTTTCATTTAGTTTAATTTTAAAAAATAAAACTTTTTATTTATAAAATAAAAATAAAATTTTATTCTTTCATTGTTTTATCCTTATTTTATCATGCAAATAAAAATTATATAAAGATAAATTTAATCAAAGTTTAAAAAATATAAAAATTTAGTTCTATACAAAATAAATCTTGAGAATATATTATTTTTTTTATTTCCATTTTTATTGATAAAAAAAGTAGATTAAAATATAATTTGCTGTATTAAAATATAAAAAGTTTTAAGACTCTATTAACTTATTGAAACGAAAATTGCGAATTTAAAATAAAATCATTCGTGAAATTTAAATAAAACTATGAATTTAAAATAACAGTAAGAAGTGTGATGAATTGATTAAACATAAAATAAAGAAATTGAATAAAAAATGACATATAAATGAAAAAAAAAATTCGATGACAAGACGCCGGAAATGGAGGACGTGTCATGAAGAGTTTGCTTTAAAGTATATAACGATGACTACGATGAATGAACTTGACTCTTCATGTGTCTATACTTACAAAACACTGTACAAATTTACTAATACTCCAAAGTATTTATATACATCGTCAAAATACAAAAATAGTAGCTACAAAAAACGACAAAAACCAGACAAATTTCAAGTAAATATAATACTAGTTAAAATAATAATGACATGAACAAAAAAAAAAAACAAAAAAGTACTGTATTCTCAAATGAATTATGAAAGTAGCATATAATAGTTTTGTGAAATTAACCGCCTACGTTTTGACCCAGCATATATTTAATTTATTTCCAACTCAATAATGTGTGATAAATCTATCAAAATCCCAAATATCTTTTTGTATATTATTTTATCAAAAAAAAAATATGAAATATTTTATTGTTATAGTTATTATTACATATTTTTTTTTGTTATACCTTTTTTTAACATCGGACATTCACACAACCCTCGTATTCATAAATAAACTTACACATTTTTATGTCAAAATAACATTCTGCAAGCTCACTAAAACTGAATCATCTCGTCTTTCGTTGCAGTATATTTTATTATTCTCATATACTAAAATTTCGAATAACTGCAGTGCTTTAATTTCTCTTTAAAATTAATTTTCTTTTATATAAATTTACGGGATAAAAAAAATTAACCAATAGATATGACAGGTGAATAAACTTATTGCAAAAAGAGTTTAGTTATCTGCTTTTTTCCCTCATGAATAGATTTTTTTTTAAAACTGCAGTTTTACTTTGCGGTCGTAAAAAGCTTTTGCAAATATAAACTAATATAATATTTGTTAAAAATAAATACACTTGTTTTCAAGTTTTACGGTAGTCTGATTATTTTGGTAAAGTTGTTTGATGTCATATAGAGAAAATATTTGTTCAACAAATAAACAGTATTATTGTGTATGCGCTTGAAATGTCAAACGATGTTTGTTGTGATTGCTTAGTCCTGTTGACCAATGAGTGACCAATGAGAATAACTTTTATACTAAATAAACAAGTTAACTTTTAAACAGATATATAAATTCAAGATGATGGATTACTTGAAATAGTCTATTTTATATTTTTAATCTTAATTTACAATTATCAAAATACATAGCTGTATAAAAACATGTCTCGTGTGTGTATACGATCAAACTTTTTACAACGTCGTAAAAGAAAAAAAATTTGGCAATTTATATAACGAACTCTTGTGTTATCGTAAATGGTCTAGTGCACTTGGAGATAGACAAAAGTTCACAAAGCCACAAACTAGTGTACATAAAAAACATTACATTTGGACTCATCGCTGTTTATAGAAAGACACTTTTCAACTCCAAGATCAGTAATGGAGTTTCAACGTAACGAAAAAAAGCAAAAATCGAATTTATATAGTAAATAAACACACACGTGTACAAAAGAAACGTACGTGCTCTTAAATTTCATCCTTTTGATAATAAAGAATAAAAATATATATAAAAAAATACATAAAATAAACTCACTTCAAAGCTTGTATGTATAATTTTTTTTCCATTAGAAAAAAATTAGATAAAAAAGGAATTTTTTAATTTTAAAAACAACCAAGTAAGATAAATCATTTTTCATTTTTTTCATTTATACTGCAGTAGAATATGAAGTTTACTATCTTTTTTGTATTTTTTTTATTTTTTATTTTGAACTTCCAATGACTATAGCTAGTTTGTATATTAATCATTTGTTATTTTATATTTGTTAGAACAATGTAAATATGTTTACGAGTCTGTTGAGACAAGAATAAGTAAAATAAAGGAGCCGGAAGTATATTTATTTTGAAAGGTCACGTATAATATCGATCCTCATTCAGATAGTTAGCTTGTCACGACCCACACACAAATACCCAGGAGAATTAATTTACCCAGATTCACAATTTTATATACAAAACTATATCTATGTGGAATTATTTTTTTATAAATAACAAAATAAAAAAACATAATGTTATTATTACTATTTTTTAATGAAGAAATTTATACATAAAAATACTATGAAAAAAAAAAAAAAAACTATATAAATAATAAGGATTATATTCAAAAAATTAAATTAAAATAAAAAATTCTTTTTTACTTTAGATTAAATATATATTCCAGGTAGAAATCGTGGGTTGATATATATAAAAAAAAAAACTGATAATAAAAATTCAAATTTATATATGGAGATGAGCTTTTTTTTTGTTAATAAAAGAAAAAAAAATAAAGGCTAACAACAAATAGGGCCAATTTTTGTAGACACAGTAGTTTTTTGTTATATATATTTTTTTTTTTCTCAGAAACACTTGGAGTTGTGAGAATTTCAAGAAATTGAATAAAAAAATAAATTAGACCCTTTAGTAATGCGACGATATAAAAAAGATTATGACAAATTTGTCAAGGATACTTGACTTATTATTGAAGCCTATAGTAGTAAGCGTGACAAGGCAACATGACAACTAAATACGTACATATATATTGTATTTGAGTGTATGGACATAATGAGATTACCCTAATTAGTCGAAAGGCCAATGGGGCTGTTAAATATGTGACAACCTACACACAAATACAATTAAATGTACAATTTTTCAGAGGTCAAAGTTCAATTTTGTACATATAACTTTTATTATAAAATTATTTTAAACTTTAAAATATGACAATAATGCAATATGTTGATAAAAAAAAAAGGAAATAAAATTGATAATAAAAGATATAATAAATATTGGATCACAGAGTGGCACGGTGCCTGTGTCGGATTATATTGATAATAATAATGTTAATCTAAAACTCTGGCGACATTTATCCATGCGCCGATACACCCGTGTAGTCATTATCATGTGAAATTTGAGATTATCATTATATCGAGTAGTAGTATGAGTTGTCTATAAAGCTCAATTCATCGTTACATGGTATGGACACCCAAGTATATTATATGAACAAAAGTGCAGTGTATATATATGCATGCACAGGGTTTATATCTACCCCCCAAGTTGGTTTGTTATATATACGGAAAGTGTCAGTGTGCACACCAATGATTTCATGAGAACAATAATAATTGCACTTGGTTGCATATAAGGATAAAATCCGGTGCATTCATGATAAGAGAATATGTCGCGACTCTGGTGACTCTGATGGCGACGGGAAGTCGTATCGTCTGATGCATATCCTGATACAATATCAAGACATTTAGTCATATTAATTTTCTAAAAATAATTTACATATAGATCAAAAGTAGGTTTTATTTTTGATAGTATATTGTTGTGTTCAAACATCATGATGACCTTTGTTAATCTAGAAAATCTTATTTGATCCTGTTTTTTATTTTCTCAAGAGATTAATAGCAGTAGATTTATATACACATTACCGAAAATCAATCTCAATTCATCCCTGATACATGTGTTTCTGAATAATCCAATTTTATCCAGTTCCTGTTTATTTAAATTTTCATCATGTGATTTATTTACAATTCATATGTTCATTTACAATTGGCATTTAAAAAAAAAAAATTTTACATATTGAAAACTCAATGTGAATTGGCTTTTACAATTGAAATATAAATCACCAATTTTATTTATAAATATGTATATGAATAATTTATATATAAAAGTTTGTAAAGTAATTATTTTTATTATTCAAAAAAAAAAAAAAAATTGAATATCTTTGTGGTAATAAATTTTGGTATATTTTTTTAAAACGAGAATAATTTATTTTTTAAAAATTGAAAAATATTAAAAATTCATTACTTTTAATCTTTCAAGATAATGTGAAAACTTTTAAACTTATATTTTAAAAATAGATAAAAAAAATACATCTAACGTGTAATTAGATTGTCGAGTAAGTGATTTTTTTTTTAAAAGAACCTTGAGTGTTTCACTCGATTGTAAAAGCTAACGAATTTTCTTATGGAATAAAAAAGAAAATGTACTCTTTGGTGATTTATATTTTTTTTTTTTGAACATCGGTAAAGCAGTTTATTATTTTCTAGATGGCAGCACAATTTACAAGTTGGTTGATTGTTTAAAAAAATAATAGTGACACTGACAATTAAGTTACTTGAAATTGGTTCTACTATTTTTGACATGAAACGATCCATCAAAAAAATTAAATTACATATAGATATATTTAAAAAATAAAAAAGAAACCAGTATTTTTTGAATACTTGAACACCTAGTTTCCAATCAATCCAAAAGTTCGACGTTCAAATCAAACTCTGAATAATTACTGGATTTGCCAAAACTTTTATTTTCAATTTACTATCCTTGTCGAAACTGTGACATTGAATGTTTCAAATCTGAAACTTGGTATATGCATGCATGCATTAAGTACACATTCACATATGCATATTTAACATACCCTCGTATATATACACATTGAAATATGATGGGAGACGATTATAAACCCCTGAAGAGAAGTAAATATCGACATAACTCATCTCAAGTTATACAGTATAAATAATGATTTTATGTCAATCCTAGAAACTTTAGTACATTTATGTTAAATATAATTTTCAATGTGTTATTAATCACACTAGAAATCATCCGCACTGATAAATCGTACAACTGGTAAAAAATGTATAATAAAAAAATGAAAAATATAAATAATCGTAGCTGAAAATTAAATGCAATCAAAAACCGGTCATACTCGCACTGTGAAAAATTCAACACCGGAAAAGCAAAACGTGCTGTATTCATTATCATTTGAAATATTTTATATATATATAAAAATTAAACGGAAGTCATGCAAGAATATTTTTCAACCGTAATCACTGGTCAGTTAAAAAATCTTAATTTTTTTTGCAACTTTTTACGCAACGGTAAATAAGTATATAAATTAAAAACAGTAAAAATAATATAAAAATATATTTTTATATACATTTGTTGTTGTTTTTATTTTGTTGAGATAATTATTTTATTTTTTTTTTTTGTATCTTGTATAGTAAATCTTTAACTGATAGAACACGAAATGAAATTACATTTGAAACAATGAGATTCGTGTCCTTGGCTAAATCACATTTACGGAATAATGAATTCTCGTAAATAGCGTGTCGTTGTGATGGTGCAGTCTTGAATACTGCTCGAAATAAGGGATGATAGTAAAAAAGAAATAAAAGAGCAGTAGATAAAAAAATAAATAGTGTTGATGATAAATTGTTATCTTAAAAGTAAATGGTGATTTTTTTTTGTACGGAGGCTGAGAGCTAAAGGCTCAGCCGCACAGTATTTTTTTATATTGTTTTTTATTATTAAAAATTTAATATTTTTTTGTAAATTTAATACTCACCACTATCATCTCGGAGGGTTCGAGGACAAAACACTCGTTTGGTCGTCTAGCGCTACCACCCGTTCGCTTTCCAAAGCTGAAACAAACGAGACAACCCCAAGGGCATTTCATTAATTATTTGGCATTTAATGGTTTTATGAACGTAATTGGATAAAACATAAAGCAAAGTACAATTCACATCACATATTATTATATCTACACATATTCAAGTGTCAGTCATTTACAAGTTCAAGGATTTTATTTTATTTTATTTTTTTATTTTAAATTTTTAAACGCGCATAACTCGTTAGGCTGAAGTTTCATCAGACACATATACTTGGAAAATAAATACATGATTGTTATTGAAGGTTAAAATTTATTATGTTTATATATTATTTTTTTTATTATATAAAGTTTAGAACGCAGACATTAGAAGTTTGATAGCTAGCTGAAATTTCGAAAACTTGTTAGAGCCTTTAAGGAGAGACATGCTCTCATTAACATCTTATGAAAATTTTGGGAAACCATGCTGTTTCTTCTCGTAAATTTTCACACTGTTTATAAATTTAATAATACACATAATAGCCTATATTAATTATCCATAAACTCTTTATAACTTTTACTGTGTAAAAAAAAATTAAATTATTATATTTTCTTTTTTTAAATATTTAAAAAAAGAAAATATAATAATATTTTACTTATAATAATATAGTAATATTACTGAGAATTTCGTTGGAAAATTTTATATATATTTTAAGCAAATATTTTTATAGATACACGTGGATTTTTTCATGGAAAAAAAAAAAAAAAATTAAATCGAATATTTCAATGCAAATGGAATTTTATCAACTTTCTTTAAAAAAATAATTTCTCTTTGTATAGTTTTTTTTTATTGGAAATTTTATTAGTGCAATATAGTCTATGAATTATTTAAAAAATTCAAAACATGATTTTTCATATTTCATTGTATATTTTTACACAATAAATTGTTTTAAAATTTTATTTTGTTATTTAAAAATAATATTCAAGTTATTCTAGGAATATCTGTTGGTATATACGGAGTAGTAATGTACATTTGAAATTGAAGTTTGTGCAAAATGCAATCATGAAAATATCTAATTACAATAATTAGCAATATCCTTGTTATCTTGAAAATTAATGAAGAGATGATCCAGTTCATATTTGACTTAATTAAACACGATATACATATCTAAATATTATACTAAATATATATATCTCCATTTGTAGAAACGAATTTTATAATAATTATAATTAGCATAAACTAAATAATATTTATCATAACAATTATTCGTTTCAACACAAATGCAGCGCAGATGTTATAACAACTCTCAAACAAACCGTTAAAATTCACTTTCAAGTTTCAATAATCAACGAGTGGCATTTGTAAATCGTATAGGTATATATACACTTAATCCATTCCGGGTATACAATTATAATTTTTATAACAAGTTTTATTCGGGCTTTTGAGTTTCCACTTAAACTAGGCTTAATACTATCTTGTTCATCGATTTGTCATAGGGTCAAAGCAACTCTCTACTACTAAATATCATCAACGAAAAAAAAAAAAACATTTGCATATGAGCTTATATTTTTTTTTCAATTATATAACCAACAAACCGATCATCATCATAATCCCAAAACCCTAACAAAAGAAAATAATAATATCCTTTTAATTTAAAAAACTTGATAATATTTCAAATTTTTGTTTTTTTATATATTTCTTTTCAATATTATAACAGGGGTCTTTGAATTATTACTTAATGAACAAGTATTGATAATTTACCCTTCAATAAAAATAAATCAATAATAATAATAATAAATTAAATACATATATAAAAAAGTTTTGTATAGAATTTAGGAAAATTAATGGACAAAAATAACAAACAGTTGCGATCGATGAAGTGGTGAAAACCAATATGGCTGTGGTTTTCACAAGCCCTTTATATATTAAACTAATTTTCATGGACGATTGGAAATGTTGCAATGTGATCGGCTCATTCATTTTACAATATATATAGTTGCAAATAAATAAATATATATACACGTGGCTATGTAATTGAGAGAGAAACGCATATTACATCAGGATGAATAGTGAATTTCTATATTGAGGGGTGAAGGGTGGCTTGAACGAGAGAGATAACTTTGCAGACTGCCATTTAATTTCATTATGTGGGATTGGGGTAAAACCAGTATAGACACCATGGTATATGGTGGTTGGCCTATTCAACAATGCAATTCACTTCATTGTCTAAATACATTAACCATATGTTTATGTATATAAGCAATGTCAACATCAGAAATTCGTGATTTATACTTGATGCGCGTTTATAGTTATATATTTAGATAAACAATTTTTATAAATTTAAAAAACCTGCAATTATTTTAATTAATTAATATATATTGTCATAAAAAATCAATGAATTTTCATTTATGACAATAGATAAACTTACCATACTGAAAATCTTCTTCTTGGAAATGCTGGTGGTGGTGGTGGTTGTATACGATGACCTCTATCGACACTTTCGCTTCTCAGGGCTTGTACAGCTTTGGGCACAGCCCTTACTGGTTCTTGCATATTTTTTTGTGTTATATTATCAACAAAATTAACAACTCCACCACCATGAAAACTATTCCAACGTCTCACGGGACCACGAATTGACGTTGTGCCATTCGGGCCCCGCATTTGATTTGTATGTTTATGCATTTTAAATTTTTTTTTTCTTTCAATTTTATATTTAACGCTTTCTTTTTTTTTTTTTTTTTGATGCTAAAAATATTTTGTATTGCTATTAGGCCTTATTTAGATGCTTTATAATTCGACAGTCAAGCATTATTGATGTCATTATTATTTTAACTTTGTTGGCTTTATTTTACTACTACTATTTTCTTTTTTTTTTTTTTTTTATCATTTGGTTTTATGATTATTGTTTTTTACGAATTTTTTTTTTTTCACCCTCTTAGACACTGATCCTTGTCTTTGTCCTTGGATTTCCAAGAACAGTATTTTGCCAATGTCGATCCATATTCGACACGCTTGCCTATTCTCCGAAAATGTTTTACTGAAGGATGAAAAAAAAAAAAAAAAATTTATGTTACAACATGAATTTAAGTCATTGACTTTTATCGCACCGTGAACCAGCAGTAAATAATTTTGCGACGTGATCTATCATTTTTTGTAATTAAAGAGATTATTTATAAGAGGAAATATATATATATTCAAAATGACCGAAATGAAAATAAATAAAAAAATGTTCAACTGTGATAAATGTGAGACAAAGGGACAAGATGTGCAATGTTATCTGTGAGGGTCGTTAATGTCATCACGATAAAACACCAAGACAATTTTTTCATTATTTTATATTTTTTTTTTAGCCCTCCCATTCAACAGAATAAACTTTCATAAATAAACTGTGTGTTTATTTATAACACAATACTGTAATTAAACTATATTTTCATTTTATGATAAAAAAAAATTTTTTAAATAAAAAAACCATAAAAAAAATAGCTCTTGTTTTGTTGCTAGGGGTTGAATATTTTTATTATTATTTTCGTCAGGTTTATAACAAAAATTTAAGGGATTTGGTAAAAGCTTTTGAGCACTGTTGCATCTTGGGAGCATTATATATTTTTTTTATATATTTTTTTAAACGTGAAGAAACTTTTTACCTAGATCGCGTTATAGCCCTTTCATAATTTTGTAATTCTTTATTCTACAAAGTCATATCAGCACGATCTAGTCATCGTTCATGTATGTACATGAAATATATATACATATATAAATTATGATGAAGAAAGAGAAAGGAAATCATGTGGCTCAGTAATTTTTCTTGTCACAGGAAATTTCTTTTTCCTTTTGCAAATAGATCACAAAACTGTGTCAATTGCTCTTTAGAAAATTTAACATTCAAGAATAAAAAATAGACAGGGTATTAAAAAATTTCTATTGTCTTAATTAAATGAATTAATTTTTCATTTAAAATTATTATCTATTAGTATTTTATTAATACTTGTTATATTTATTATTTTTTTTATTTTTATTTATAAGATTTTCGAAATGTCGTCAGCATGTTTTCCAATACTTTGAACATATTTAAAAAAAAAAGAAAAATATATATACTAAAGACTTTGTTCATCGAGTACCGACCTGACAGCAGTTTTCAAGTTGAATGAAAACCCAGTAAAGAAACACATTGAATTTCAAATGCATCGAAAAAGTAAAGGGAAAACACTCCAGGGGTTTTTTTTTCTGTCTCCATGGTGGCCATATATATATACACACACACGCAACTTTAGTATCATCTTATATACCTGTCAGATATATGAGATTTTTTTAGGAGTATCCTGGAATACAGTGTGTGTATTTTTCCGGATATTTTCCAAGAGGAGATTACACTGTTCAGGTAGTAACAAATCTACTCCACTATACCTCTATCGAATTTCTCTGGTGTGCAAGGAAAAAACCTTTCCACCAAAATTTCTAGAAGCAAAAAAATAAACTTCCACAACGAAATTTAATAAGATTTTATTCAATTCTCATTTATTATAATTTTTTTTTTTAAATTCAATCTTAAACGAATGATAACATATCAATTTTAAATTAAAAAAAATAATTGACAAGTTTAAAAATTTTATTAACTGAATCATTATTAGTGCAGGCTGATTCATGAATATCCGTATTATATTCCAAAAAAAAAAAGGGGAAATTATAAAGACGACAGTCTTGTAAACATGTATATATTAGTGTATGGCTTTTTTACAGTCCGACAAATTTAAGAAAACGAAATTTTTGAATTTAGCAACAAACGAAACTGATTTTTTTATGAAACTTTTATTTCGAAAAACCAATGGCTATTATAAAAAAGTTTATTTCTCAACAACAGACGTAACACAATGTCATCTGTACAACATTGAAAACCATACTGATAAAGTAAATCATGTACATGATAAAACTTTTTATCTATTGTGTTAAAATTTTAACTAAAAAAAAAGTTGTGTGTTCAACAGACTAGAAAAAAAGAGAAAAAGTTTTCAACTGCGAGGAAAAAAAGATAAAAACATTTGAATTAAAAATCATGAAAATATGAAATTTAAAAATATTTTAATTTAACAACGTGAATTTTTTCATGCATATCTTCCGGTTTAACAGACGATACATATATATTTTTTTTTATTTATAATATATTTTGCACTACTATATACTTAGCGATTTTCGTTCCGCATAAATCTTTGGGTTCATTGTCTTCTACTTATAACTGACCAATCTATAAACCGTTGTTAATAAATATCTACTTGACGTAAAAAAAAAATTAAAACATGATGCGTTTAGTCTTTGTTGTTTTTAGTAACTATCTCACTCAACTTGTGAAAATTATAACTCATGAATAACAAGATAAAATAAGAAAATAAATATACAAAAAATTACTGGTTTATTTTTTTTTTTTTCAATATAAATATAAGTGATGCAAAGTTTCGATAAAAAACAAACTCGTCATAAGTATACAACGTAATAATAAATTTAAATAATAAACTATATAGTCAAATAATTGTAACATACAAAAAATAAAATACTCTTTTTATAAATATATATATTCAAGATTCTTGAAGAATTTTTTAAATAATAATATAAGCATAAAACTGGACATTTAGCTGAAGAAATAATATATACAATTCATGATGATGTAAAAAAAAAAAAAAAGCGAAAAAGAAAATAAAAGATTCTTCAAGTATACAAATGTATTGTTATCTTCCAAAAAAGGATATTCTAATCCTAATAAAGGTGCTACGCTATGCAATTTTTTATTTTATTTTCTTAAGACACGAATAAGTACTATTTGAGCTTAACAAGCATTATTCCCATCCAGATTACTGCGTCCTTGATAAATTTGTTCGTGAGAATTTTTTTTAAATATTATTTTCTTCATTGTATTTAAAAAATATACAATATTATTACAAATAACCGTAAAATTTAACTCAAAAAAAACCTTCCAATTGACATTGAAATTTAATTAGTATTTTTTAATTAAAAAAAAAATAAAATTCATAATTATACTTGTCAAATATAAAGTTTGAAAATAATATTGAAATAATTTAAATTGATTTCAAAACTTGTATAAAATGTAATTTTCATTTTGAAAATATCAATAAAATTAATTAGTGAGAATAGTCAATGTCAGTTACATTTAATATGATGCTGTCGAAATTAGTACAGTTGATTGACACAATAGAACAATTACTTTGATAATTATAATCAACGAGAAATCATAGTACATAATTTAATAAATTTCATATTATCACAATTAGATATATTACATGTTTTACAAAAAAAAAAAAATTAAATAAACTGTTATGTGACCGCGGTAATATTTATTATGTGAAAATTAAATATGAAAATATAAAAAAATAATAATTTTAATGGAAATTATTATTTTGCATTTTATTGTATGTGTGGAAAATGTATATATTTTTTTCTTGATGTGGATGTAGTATATGTGGTAAAAAATGGCTGAATTTAATGGATAATATAATGTCTGTATAACAAAGTGAAGCACACGATGGTGTATATACGTATATATGTTCACAATTGCAAGTAGCTGGGTGTAATTGCCGTATCGAGCCCCGTTGCCGTGATTCCGGAAGAATAAAGAGGAAGAAATGGCAAAAAAAATATAAAAAGTTTTAAATTTACAAAAAAAATTGACTACGAAGCAATTCAAGTTCCCTGTATAGTCATCAAGTATGTCACGTGAGACAAAAAAAAAAAGGGTTAAGAAAAAAGCAACACTTAACTTTGGTGTCTAGAAAAATGAGGCTGTTATTATTTCGAACAAATAAAATATCTATTAATAAACCACCCACATCATCAGTGATTCTCAATCAAGGTGAAATATTAAATAAATCGATTTTTATTATTTTTTTTAGTAATAAAAATATATTTCATCTTTGAAAAATAATATTAGCAAACAATATTGGCAAATTGGCAAATGAAAAATAAATTATAAATTAAATCAAACGTATATTCATTAACCGAGAAAATTACCAATTAATAATAGTAATAATTAAATAATAATAATAATGAAAAAAGTTTTTTACTATCTGCATTTTAGTTAATGGAAAAAAGAAATTAGCCTTTATTTTTTTAATACTGAAAAAAATTTCATTATCACAATGGAGTTTGATAAAAAAGAAATGATAATAATAATCAAGTTAAAGTGGAATATAAACAAAAGACGCAAAGGATAAAAAATAAATAGAAATAATATAAATATAAAAAGAATATAAACAAAGAGTGAAAGATAAATAAATAAAAAAAGGATTAAAAAAAAAAAATTGCAAATGCGTTTGGAACGTGAAGTACCCAAAGAATCCGAGCAAACTGTTTCAGTTGACTGAGCCGATAACCATCCACGACGATCCTCTTGGATTCATGCCAATTTTATTCGAAATAAAAAATTTATATATGATACATACAAGTGTATAGTGTACATATACATTCACATTTCACATTGAAATATAGATAAACAGATATCTATACAGATATACATCATGCATCTGGTTTCTCCTCGATACCAGAGCAATAAATCCTGCTCAGGTCAGCACATATTCACCTCAAAAAAAAAAATGAAAATAAAAGCTGATTTTTTTTACACTTCACCATTATTCAACTCCCTTTCATTTCCACGAATTGATAGAGAAAATAATTCGTAAATTTTACTTGTTCATCCCCGTGAATTATTTTTACTTTCTAATATTATTATAGATTTTTTAAAAAATTATATCAACAATTTAAATTTTTATTTAGTATTAATTTTTTTTGCTATATATTTCTTTAGACACATAGAATTAACTTCGGTTCATTATTTTCGTCGAAATATTTAGCTAGACAAAGAAAAAATGTTGCTAGACATTCAACGAAATAATTCAAGGCAGAAATAAAAAAAAATCAAAGCGACGACAAAGACCAATATGTAAGAAAAAAAAAATGATGATGATGATGATATACTTTTTAAAATTGTGTCGTTTAAATAAAGATACTTTGGGTATGTGTCATTGTGTCATGTCAACGAAAGTAAAGTGATAAATACAACCTCATTATTTGTCACAAAAATAATATCACATTGACTCAATAATGCAACACAATGAAGTAGAGTAAAATAAATAAAAAACATATGACTTAATAATATACTCAAGTATATTTAAAAGAATTATTGTAAATATTTTGAAGAATGATAAATTTATCAACAAGTATTTAATTCAATGTCAGCATTAAAATACCCACATGCAATAATATTAAACATAATTTATATATAATTTTATTCGGATAAAAATGAACAACAATATATAATGAAAAAATTGTTGATGATTGGTGGATGATTGATACTTCAATATATAAAAATATAAGGAAGTAAAAAATAAATAAAATAGCATATCATCTAGTATATAACCAAAGAAGAAAAGTTTGATAACTTGCCCACGCAAATCTTGGTAAAAACTCCATCACAATATAATATATCTAACCATTATACAAGTTATAAATTTTATTTTTTATTATTTTTATTCCAAGTTGTCGTCTCATTCGTCTCCCTCAGCCACAAACATCTAGACAACTAGACATATAATATATAGCTATCCAAGGATACAGAATACTCAACAGAGTTTGTACTCAAACTGATGTAGAGAAACCTCACGATCTTTGGCCTTACACAACACCCTCTAGAATCATCAGCAACCCTGATATATATATGTACATTATTTACGTACAATGTGCCCTCTGTATATGCCACTGTAAATATATATATATATACACTCAAACTTTCAAGTCTCAAGCCAAATCGATTTCCTCTATTTACCCTCTCCCTTTCATCATGATTATCCTTGACATCAACTTTGTACATATCCTCACACAGGAGAAGGGTCTTGAACACGCTCTTCATAAATTCACGTGGCCCATCATCATCATCATCAACAAATACTCACGAACAAATGCCAGGAAATAACCCGATTTATATTTGTTTTTTTCTCTTTCTCTTTTTCATAATTGTCATTGTGAAAAATTACATGAAAAAAAAAGGGTTAGCTCGAAAAAGAATTGAGATTAAATCATGATAAAAAATTTAAATATTAAAAAATTTATATAATGCAAATAAAAAAAAATGGGAGTTACAGAAATATGAAAGAAATAAAAATTAAATATATAATTTTGACGCGTGCAAGCTAATCAGCATAGAAAAAAATCAAGATTTTAGTGCGATTAGATTTATTGTGTCGGAGAGAAAAAAAAGAGGTACTTCAGAGAGGATGTATAATAGAAAAAGAGGGTGATGATGTTGGCAAAAGACACAATGCCTTGAAAACATCTGCAATATTGTTTTTTTTTTTTTTTTTTTAATATTATTTTACGAAAATTTGAATATTTGTATATTGTATTTCGAGCGATAGTTGAGGAAAAGAAAATATTATTTTAGGGGTAGTTTTGTGTTTATATTGAAACTTGCCTTTTCGTTGGAAAATTCATGGGTCATCAATAATAGTGTGTGAATAGATTTTCAAGTTTATTTAAACTAAGAGAAAATATTTTTGAATTTTACTATTTGGGGAATGAAGAGTTGAATATTATTTATCAATTTTATTTTCATTTAAAAATGTGGATATAATCAAACTCGATTAAATATATTTGATAAATTTTTAATTAATGAAATTCAATAATTGTTCATTGGTTACACAACGACATAGCTTTAGTATTAAATTTTATCAACAAAATTCAATTTTTTTTCTTTTTGATATATAATTGGAGTGGTCATCATCGATGCTTTTTAATTATTGATATTGTTTGTTTAATAAAATTCGGTAATAGCTATAAAATACCGAGGGAATATTCGAAACATTTTCATAAAATAAATACATAAAATTATAATGGAAATTTTACAGTTAAATATTTATTTTCACTAGGATGATATTGTAAACAATTGTATTATTTATTCAATTTTTTAAATGCATTAAATATTTAATGCACTTGAGAGTTCAAAATATAAAACAAACTTTTTATATCAAACTGTCAATTATTAAAACTAGAGTTTTTATATTTGACAGAATATTTAGAGACAGAAATTGTTTAAATTTTTAATTTAGCATTTATTTAAAAAAATATATATATTTTTATTTAAATACACAAGGGGATACAAAAAAATGATGCAGAAATAAAACAGAGACACATGATAATAGACATGAAAAATCTCACATGTTCCAACATCTGCCTACTTGGTTGCACTGATGATCAAACTACCAGTATACTAGGGTGTTTTAAATTTTCAAGAACCGGAAAGTAACATGACACGCACGATAGATCATTAATTAAACAAATGAAATATCCCGGAAGATGATATTCACGTTATTTCATATTTAGTTTAATTTATTATATACCTATATTTTTTTTAAAAAAACCATCAAAAAAAAAATCTATTTTATCTAGAAAGAAAAATAATTTTTTTATCCAGATTAAAAGAGAAAATAAAAAAGAGAACCTTTTTCTTCAACAGTGCATTCGAGACTTTATATTATTATTATTATTTTTCGGTTTTATTCAGCAATTAGGTAGCTCAAGCTTCTTATTCGTTTTTCATTTGAAAAAATAATCCGTGGGAAAATCTTGCTGAAAATATTCCAACTGCAAAGATCGATTCAAAGCACGAGAAAACCCCAAAGCACGAGAATTATAGTCTCAAGAAAAGTAAAAGATTTATAATAATAATAATAATATAAAGCATATAGACTGATTTTAAAATTACAAGTGCGTCTTTGCCAAGACTTTGCTGGCGGTAGATGATCCTCGATCAAAGGAACAAAATTAAACAAGTATATATCCATGTATGTTCGTGTCGGAATAATTCGTGTGTGTGTATATAGGTGAGATAATAAATAAAAGCTCGAACATTTTGACTCAACTTGAAGTAAACGATTATCGATAAATGAACAGAAAAAACGGGACAAACAGGATCGACTTGAGTATAATTATGTTCATATGTAAAACTCACTGTATTTATTTTTCAACAACACATTAACTACTATATGCTTTTTTTTCTAACTGTAAATATTTATTATTAATTTGATCCTTTTTTTTTTTTCTATATTTTTTCTTTTCAAAATTGTATATATTTATCAAATAGATAAAAAAATTATTTAATATTTGATTTGAATATTATATTTATCAATTGTAAATAAAAGTATTTTTTTTATTTATTTTATTTATTATGTCAATTGTTTTGTAATTTTGATATAAGGGTCGAGATAATTTCAGTCAGACGTATAAAAATTCCTAGAAAATTATTAGTAATATTTGGGGTTTGATTAATTAACTTGCTTTGAAATTTAAATTATAGAAAACACGTGTGTGTGTTTTAAAGTAGAGTACTTTCATCAAACAAATTTTTTTTTTTTCTAAGTAAATAAAATAAAAAGTACAAATATTATGAAATATTTTTTCATCTTATCAAAATATGATATCAAAAAGATATCTAAAAATAAAATAGATAAACCTAGAAATATCAATATTGAATATATTTATCTCACAATATTAAAAATATTCTTTAGAATATATATTTTTCTTTTAGTTAATATTATTCAATAGACTGAATATAAATTTTTTTAAATAAAAAAATACATAGATTACTCGATAATTATTTTTGCAATGAAAACATCTACCCACGTGAATTTTCAGTCTGATAAAACAATGAAAAAGACACCTGATTATTATTCCATTTTTTCTTTTTTTTTTTCGTGACTTTAACTAAAATTATTATCTCGCGTGGAAAAAAATAAAGAAAAAATGTATGAAAATGTCCCGTAAGCTTTTGTTATAAAAAATAAATTGTCTCACAAGTTTGCATTAAAAAAAATATGTAGGTATATAAAATGTATTGAAAATTATAAAAGACATTGAGATGAGTCTATAATATTTTATGCGACATCATAAAAACGATGATAATAAATATAAAAATAAATAAATAAAATAATAAAATCGAATTTCAATAAATTTTATATTTCGTTATAAAAGTTGTCAGTTTGTTGGGTTTTTTTTTTTTTTTTTTGTTTTATTATATATTTAGAAATCAATGATTTACTATGGGCCATCGAGTTGATTGAATGGCTTCCATCATATGTCATTGGCTGGGTGCATTTATCCATATCGGATAGTAGTTAAAAAAAATATAAATATATAAAAAATAGAAATGAAAATATCTATTTGATTCGTGGATATACACAACAATGCATTGATTTTTTTTTTTTTTTCATTTCAAAGTATTATTTTTAAAATGCAACAGAAGGTGAAAAAAATATATATATTTATCTCTGCAATGGCTCAAGGTTTAATTAATTAACTCGAGTTAAAAAAAAAAGTTAATTATCTTGGTAAATTAAAAATAATAATAATTTATAAACTAGTTGAAAAATTAATCAAATTTAATTTTACTAAAAATTATATTACAAAAAAAAAAAGTCGTTTATTTTAAAAAAAAAATTTAAAGATGCTCCGAAAAAATATGTTTCACAATATTCACATGTTTTTGTCTCCAAGAAAAATTGTAAATAAGAAATTCTATTTATTGATAGTTAAAAAAAAAAAAAAATTTCAAGTCTATTTATATTATAATTGGATGAACGGATATATGAATGATATTTTGTTGAAAAAAAAATTAATATCAATTGGAGCGAGACTCGTGTACATGTAATAATGTAACCCAAAAATATTCACGATATATATTTGAACTGCTGCTGGTTCCCGGTGGTCTTATAAATATAAAATAAAAAAATTCACTTCAAGTGTTCACCCGCAGCATAGTGGAAAAAATAATTTCCGTAGAGCAATTAATCCTTTGGTAATTCCAACGATGATGATAAAAAAAATAAATAAATAACAGTTTCTTTTGATGGAAATTTAAAAAATTATAATAATATAATAATGAAGAAAAACAATAATTAAAATTCACTGTCACGTACACTTTTATTTACACAAAATTAAAAATAAACACAAATAAATTCACAAAATAAAAAAGCAATTTAACTAATAAAACGAAAGTTTTTCCTCTTTTTTTTTTTTGTTAATTAATTAATTATTATATTATTTATTAATTTTTTTACACCATGTTGAGGAAGATATATATATTTTTTTTTAATACTGTAAAGTAGAAACTCGCAGCGCACCGTACGAAACAAAACTGGGGGCTTGTGCCAAGGATTCCCAATAAACACCGAACTAAACCCGCGCGCGTTTCTTTCTAGAGCGCTCTCTATCGGTAGTTTTATTTACGTGATGAAAAAAAAAAAATTAGAAAAGATATTTGATGAAAAATAAAATAAGAAAAACCACAAGAAAAAATATAAATAATATGGTCTATGTTGTTTATAATTTGTTTATAACTAAAATAACAAATTTTTGATGTTGGAAATTTTCGATTTGGTTAATAAGACATGTGCTGAAATTAGAGTAAATTGTTGAGTATATTAAATGAATAAACAAATAAATAAATAAGTAAATAAATAAATAAATTTACTAAATTTTCAAAACACAATCTCTCAAATACAATTAACATAATATTAAAATTTTTCTTCAAATTTAATTTAATTTAATTTGTTTATATTTTTGTTTAAATTATTATATTATTTAAAAATTTAAACAAATTTAAACAAGGTTGAATTTAAAGGCATGTTAAAGTTTTATATACAATAAATAAATGAGAAAAAAAAAAAATTAGAATATATTCTCTCTCTGTAAATAAAAACAGGGAATAAATTTAGATTTTTCTGGTGGTGTTTTATCAGATTTTGATGGGTAAAAGGTCGTGCTACCTTTTTATTATATATTATAGCTATATATAGTATACTCCAGTTTTAAGAAGCAGTTGGTTTTATAATATATATAGATTATTATACATACAGTAGTCTCGTTGTTATAATTTCGATTTTTGAATTTTTTTTAAATATTACTCCAAAAGTCATGTAATTTTATTTTAATTTTCTTTGTATTTCTGTTTCAGAATCCTGGAACAATCACATAAATTTGAGGATCCTTGGGACGGTGATCTTAGTCTTATCAACTACATAAATTCGGTAAGAAATATATATATTTTAAAAAAAAAGATATTCAAAATTTTCTTGTAAATAAATCATGCAAGTAGTATAGTAAATAGGCGTGATATTTAAGGGATAGTTTCTAGTAACTTAAAAAATAATCAATTTTATGGAAATTTAATTTCTGATGGATTGATGTTGAACTAGCTTATACATTTTTATTTTTTAATCATAAATTTTCGATGATTATTTTTCGACAGGTTTTAAATTTTTACTGTTGAATAACTGATATAAATCTTTGGTTGTTTTTTTTTTTTTCAATATAAATTTATTCATTTCGACGCACTGTCGATGAAGCTGTGGTAAAAAAAAATAAAAAATTCCAAATGGTAAATTAAAGTGCATGAAGGGTGGATGTATGTGTGTGTGTTGATTGAAGGACCATCCAAATACAGCCATACAATTTTACATCGCATATATATCATTCAGTACAAAATTGCTCTTGATGCTCACGTACAAAATTAAAATTTAGAATTGCCATAGAAACATGAAAGAAATCAATTTCAATAATATTCTTTTTTTTTTTCTTTTATTATTATTTTTTAATTTACATTCAATGCTAAAATGTTGGAAAATTTCAATCATGAAAATAAAATACTATTCATGTGGGATTATCCGAGATGCATTTACCTTTTTCACGATCGAGATAAATTTAGAGCTGTGATTGAGTCATGTATATATCCATACGTGTGTATATATATTTAATTTAATGTGACTGTGACCATGACCTTGGCTATTGTTTTTCATGCGACAATTTTATCCGTCAGTGAGTCCACACTTTAAATCCCGTGATTTATTTTTTATCCAAAGAGTTGATAAATTTAAAAAAAATAAAATAAATATACTGCGCATTTAATTTTGAGTATAATTAAAGTCTTTCTATTTATGCAAATAATTTTTTAATGAATTCAATTAAAATTTATTGAATTTTAAATATAATAAGTGTATTGTATTTTAAATGAGGCTGTTCAGAAAAATACTTTAAATTTTAATTATTTTTATAGTGTCTTTTTAAATCAAAATTTATTAATTAACCCTGATTGCAGTTATGACGAAATAAAACTTATCCAAACCCTGAGAATTATGAAAATTTTATAAAAATATTTAATCGGTTTTTAAATCATTAAATTATAAATATTATATTAATTAATTTTAATTTTATTTATGGTAATATTGTACTTATGTTTGTAACTTGTGTTTTTAATTTTTTTTTTAATGATACGGGCATCGTTCTACATAACTTCCGGTTTTAGCTTTTTATTTTTTCAAATTAAATGCAATGTTTTTGACGACCAGTAGTAACACAACAAAAAAAAAAATATAATTATCAACTCAACAAGCCTTAAATATTTCATAGTATTTTCAATATAATTTAGATGCACTTTAATTTATACTTTATATTTTGTTCAATTACTAATTGAAATATAATCAATCATAATTATAAATTTAATAAATAATAATTGAAAAAAAAAAAAAAAAGAAAATGCCATCATAAAGTGCAAAATCGACATCTAATTAAGAGAAATCGTCGCAAATTAAAAGTGAAAGTGTCAAGTAAAATTTATCACGCGATGATGTAAATTAATATCATGAGATTATATATAATTAAACTTTCATTTTTTATATTGTCGATAAATTTAATAAGGGTGCATACTCATGCAGCAATAAATTTTTTATTCTACATTTTTTTATAAACATATATAAGTTATAAATTTTTTAACTTTTAAAGTTTCTTGAAAAAATTAAATTGTCTAAATAAGTATAAATTTTGAACTTTAATAATAAATTTATATATTGATAAATAAGTTAAAATAAAAAGCCCGTATATATACATGCATACAAATTGTCAATCTGTAAATTAATACGGGCCAATAGTCAATGTACACCTTTCTCTATCGATATCTCGAGCATACATAGCAAATTTTATATATATGTTTCATTCTTTCGTTTCATATATTTTCAGACATAAAAATATTTATTATTTTTCTACATAGTACTTTTATTATTCAAAGCAATATACATATGAAAATATTATAAAATTTTTTTTTATTTCAAACTATAAATTTATTTATATGTTTTATTTATTTGTTTTTATTTTATTTTAATTTTAATTTATTATATAAACCAATTTGAATTAAATTAAATTAATTTATTATTAAAAATCATTTACAAAAATAAATTTTTTATTTTTCATTAAACATTCGTAAAGAATTAAAATTTTTACATTTTATATTTTTATAATTTTAATTTTAAATGTTTTGTATTTATATATATAATTTTAATTAAATTTTTATATAATTGTATTTTAAATATTTTAATTTTGTAGAACTAAAATTTATGAATAACAAAGATATATATATATTTTTATAAGTTGTAATTTTATGATTATAACTTTTAAATTTGGTTGTAAAAAATTTCTTTATATTGTATTTAATCTGGAACATCAAAAACATTATATAAATTCTATGTACATTTTAAATTTTACAAAAATTGTTTTTTTTTTTAACATAATAGTAAATATTTGAATAGTCAAGATAGGTTTCAATGATATGCTATACAAAATGCCTAAAAAATTTCTCTAGTCAATGTACACCTTTCTCTATCGATATCTCGAGCATACATAGCAGCTTTATTTCCGTATTACATTCACGTCGAATCATCATCTTCAGACTACACATATTATTTTAAAACTTTACATTATGTTAAAATAAAAAACCGTATATTATTCATTTAGATATATCCAGCAAATCTACATATGAAAACTATTTTACCCGTATTCGTGACAAACATAGCAAAGTTACATATATGCGCGCATGCATGCGTGTTTATATATTTTTTTTTTAATTTTAATTCTATTATATATAAAGACCATGAGCTTAAATACATAGCAAATAATAATATCATTTTAAAAAATATTATATAAGCTATTTTTCAGTCAAAATAAAATCATAAATGATGAAAAAGTTTTATAAGTCTCAATAAAAATTCGTTATAAGATTTACCCTGGAAAAACTTTTGGAAATTTTTTTTTTTCTTTTCTCAGTATAAATTTTAAATATAAAAGAAATAAAAATATATTGAATGATAGATTAGTTTTATATATAACTTTCGCACGTCATCATGTGGTGAATGTCTTTTTTTTTTTTTTCTTTTTGTCGGTTGTATATATTCTTTTGTAACGCTTCGATACTTTAATAAATTCAATTTTCTTTTTTATTTTGTCAATTTTTTTTTTTCATGTTGAAGTATCGTTTGTATTTGATCGCCCAGAAGACTAATGACATTTTTAACAGTGACAATATCTCGAGTCAACAATTCTATTTTTATTATTATTATATTATTTTTTTTGTTGGAAAAAAAGGGGGCTTATATCTCCCTAGGTAATAACACTGTACTTATATATATATTTAAAAAATCTTGTGCGTATTGGCTTATAAGAGAGAAAATTGGTTTCAATGAATGGAAAAAAAAAAAGATGCTATAAAGAAGATAGACTCGCCAGATTAAATGTGGCCAATTCGTTGATAAGATGATATACTAAAAATAAATCTTTTAAAATTACATTTTGTGAACCATGTGGCCTGCTACAATGTTGTTAAATATAAAAATAAAATAAAGATATAATGGAGCTTTAGTAGATTTCGGTAAATTGAATTATACAAATAAACAAGAAAATTATCAATTTAATTTTTTTTACATAGTGTGTAATTTATTGACATGTACAATTTGACTCGTGTAAATAGTATCGTAATTGTATGTTCATATATATCACAAAGTTAACAAAATTAAAAAAAACTCTTTCAACACTTTATTTTTTTTTTTTTTCGTATTAATATTATTTTTTAGTGGCCAAACCCATCGATCGATTAATTCGACAAGGCGTCTGATGTCGGCCAATGCGACACATCAGAGAGAAAATCAAATAAAAAATACATAAAATAAAAGGAACAAGCCAAAGTAAAATAACGAAGGTAAAAAAATAATGCAAAAAAAAAAAAAAAAAATTGAAACGCAGTGTATACTCGAGGGAACTTGACGTGAAGGGCACTTGGCAATTTCAATGTACTTTGTGACAATGTGTACGTGTATATAGATATATACTTACAAAGTGTTGCCGCAAAATTCAATCATTATATTCAGAGAACACGTCTTTGCATTGGCAAAGAGAAAGGGAACAGTAATATGACGGGTGCGACGAACTCAAATGCATTCAGACCACACCAACTCAATGATGAAAAATGACCATAAGATTCGCAAATAAAAAAATAACAAAAAATAATTAATTCAAAGAAAATATACATCAGTTAATAAAAATAATATTATAAACAAAAAAAATATGACATTGTTTATTGTGTTATTACATCTAATCGCGTGTCAAAGAAAAAATCATCATCGCGAAAAAAACGAATTATTTTAGAAACAAAAATAAAAGCCCAAGGATTTTATCAAGGGTATTAGAAAATTTAATAAAATAAAGAATAGTTTATATACTCTCGTGCATATTCAAACAACTTTGTTTCATAAAAGCATATATAATATTTTTAGTGAAAAAAAAAAACACTTGCTTCGTATCATCCAGGGACTTATTCAAATTTTTTTATATATCAAAAATGCACACGCGACTTAATAAATAATCTTTTTAATAGTTTTAACTTTCATGAAATGTATGAAAAAAATTTATTTCATAAACTAGACATATTTTGCAAGAAAAATTAACGAAAAAAAAAAAAAGAAACTTGATGTATGAACTAACAGAATTAGTTTTATTTTCACTTGCATATATAGAAAGCCTGACAGGATTTGATCCTTTGTAAAAAAAATATGTGTTTTGCAATATGTATTTCTTGATGCGAAAAATTATATGCTGGTGCATTGGAATTTTTTGACATCAGATATTATAACAAGGATATAAAAAAAAACGACAAGATAGAAATATAGAGTTGAGAAAAAAAAAAAAGGGATAAAGGCGGTGAAAGAAAAAGAGATATAGAAAAAAAAATAAGATGAGGATTATGTTTTGCTCGTCAGGAGATGATGGAAATTTATAATATCCTGAGATTGCAGGGGAGAAATGTAATAATTTTAAAAGTACTTCAGCAATATTCTTGTTGCAAAATTGTGAGTGTACTTCAAACTAATAATATATGAATTGTGCCATACTAAAATTGTGAAGCACGTTATGAATATTTATGATTGTATAGAAACAAGTATATATATTAATGCCTTACAAAAAATTTATAAAAGAAAAAAAAAAGAATCTGTCTTTCACTGATGAAAAATGATTCATTTCATTCAGTGGTTAATGAGTATTTCATACTGATTAATTGTCTCATTTTAATTTAAATTTATTTATATATTCATATTTTTTTTCTTAACACAAGAACTATAAATAGTTTTTAAATTATTATTATTCAATTTACTTGGTACAATCGGTTTTAAAGAGTGCACTTGTTGTTAATTATTTCAAGTAGGTAAATTAGATTTAAATCATTTTTTTATTTTATCCTATTTTGCCGGCAGTTAACGAGACAGCTTTCTGTTTTTACCGACTTGAATTACCCCTTTTTTTTATTAATTTTAAAACCTTATACATACTTTCAAATTCCACCTGATTGTTGAATTTTTTTTCTTGTTGTTTTTAAAATTTATTTTATAGCATATATGTAATGGCTAGAGTCAATAAAAAATAGTGATTGTGCAGTCAAGTAAAAGTACTAATAAGTAGTAAAAAAAAATATATACATAAAAAAAAAAACATTTAACGACTTGGTAAATATACCGCTTGCAAGTGTATATAAGTATTTTATTTTTTTAAATTTCTTTTGAACATTTATTTCTTTTTATTTTGTTAAACATGTTCTTTGGAGTTTGTACCATTTGCCAACTGGTTAGATCGACAAAGTACCTTGCGAATTCAAGAATTTTCATTCAAGTTGTCAGGACTTTTTCATCCGTTATTTATTTGAGACACTTGAGAAGAAAATCATACGCAATCTATTGTGAATATAAGAAGATCTCTCATGTTTCTATTTCTTTATATTATTCAATCTTTTATTTTACAAAAAAAAAAAAAAATAACTGAGTAGCAAAAAAAAAAAACACATGAAACTTTGCAAGCTTTTAAGAATTTTTCACGCGTCATCGAATAATAAATTGAGGACTGACTGAGCATGCAAATATCATGTGAATTATTATCATGAAATATACCATCATATACATTGACAAGAATTATTTATATAAACCTCATTGTCATAATAGTTTTGAACTTTCCATTATATGTTTCAACGCATCAGAAAATTTCATATCCAACAGGATAATAATCATAGCTGAAAAGCTTCAAGCTCATTCTCATCACGCAATTATTATTATTTTATACAATCAACGATAAATATTAAAAATAAATTTACATTGTAGCAATCAATTTCATTTGATATTAAGTATTATTTTTTTTTTCAATCAGGAATAAAAAAAAAACGCGTATACATAGAATTAATCAGAAAAGGGTTTTTTTTTTTTAGCCAAGAATAATATTGATGTTACTATAATTATATTTTATAAGTAGCATATGAATATGCGTGTATATGCGTTATTTTTGTTAAAGTCTTCTTTGATAAAGAGAGAATGCTGTGAACTTTTCTTGGTCTTACTTGTATTTTATTTTTATATTATATTATTTTATATTAATCTTGTCTTGGGTCCCGTAATAATCGCTCGTGCGTGTTACATTTATATACTGCAGGTATATTATAATATATAGACACAAACAAGACCCCCCGAAAGCTCAAAAATTCACCCAATATAATAGATCTCATTCTCACGTGTATACATCACGTGGTTATTTTTTTTATCTATTCATTTTAAAGCGTGAGACCATTGAGCTCTCTCTCGAGTACAAAGTAAAAGTCACAAGTATATCTTGTGCCCAAGGCAATAATGTATTTAATATTTTTATTGTATAAATTAATTTGAAGGGAACAAAAAAAAAAGAGAGACGAGAGATATTGATATATAGAATTTTTATATTATTATTATCTCATTATGTTGCCGGTTTAATTTACAAGCAACCTGTTATTTTTTTTTTTATTATTTATATTTTTTTTTTCATTTTAATATCGGTCTATTTACGAGAAAGCGTATCGACCTGATATTGGTTTATTTATTTTTTTTCAATCGAGTAACTTCTGCACATCACTGCACACACTTTGTATGACGTCATATTATGCCTGTCACTTTATTTTTAAAAATATGTATTACGTCTAGAAAAAAATTTTTAAAAACTATTAAAATAATTAGAATGTATATTTGTAAAAAATTTTAATTATTGGGAAGATTCATTTGATAGATATTTCTCATCACTTGCTGACAATTTAATATCGTCTCAATTATTATTTAATTAATTGATAAATTTATCTGCTAATCAAACTGGCCCGTATAATTCAAATTTATAATTTATTGTATTAATAAAAATAATAATCAAATTATTTTATCATTCAATTATATCAATGATAGATATTTTGTGTGAAGCAAAAAACTCGAGGAGGTTTATAAATTACGTGATAATATACCTGATGAATTTAAATTTAAAAAGAGAATATTGAAAAAGTTTTGTTTGCCATCTGAAAGTTCATTGTGCCTTTATGAAATGCATTTTATTATATATACTTTTTCTTTTAACAATTTTTTTTTTTTTACTTTTCTAGTTTTATTCTCAGTAAAAATCGTGAAAAATTTACAGCTAAAGTTTAGTCTCAAATAGAAAAGTATAAAAGAAAAAAAGTATATATATATATAAAAAAATCATTGAAAAATCGTCATTGGTATATTAAAAAGTGAAACGAAAGTCCTCAAAGTTAATAAGAGAAATTTTTGTTTTGCAAAGTTGTTTGATTGATAAGCCAAAAGAAATTGAGTAAAGTTTTTATTTTAATTAAGTTAAGTTACATTCTATTATATATTTTATCAAGTATATATTTATTCATTGTCCCTTCTTTCAATAAATAAGTCGTGTGAAAAATAGATAAGACAAATTAATTAATTACAACGACTATTAGATGAACAAAGAAAATTAATTTTATTATAAATATGTAAAAGCAATTAATCATTTTCTATTTTTTTTCTAAAATTTCTTTTACTAATCCAATTAAAGATGATAATTTTATAAATTTTTCTGGCACTATTAGCATCACTGCAATGCGGTTAACAATATTTTTTTTTTAACATTCAAAATAAAAAAACCTTGTATATATTCAGTGAGCATGGCAACATTGCAATTTTTTACGACACGTTTTTCATCCATGAATCGATAAAATACACAGATTTGCAATATACCATAGAAACATGTTCGAGAGTATTCACGTGATAAAAATAAAAAATAAATAAATAAAAAATAATAAAGCAAGATTTAAGTGGTCGAGTTCAATTGAGGGTTGAATGCGGAAATTGTCTGACACACGAGTCAACACACATACCAGTATGTACACCAATATAACAACCATTGAAATAATATTTTTTTAAATGTCTTTAAAATTACAATAATCTTACGGTTTTTTTATATATTTTTTTCACATTCAAAGTAATTTTTTATGATTAAAAAAATCATACAAATTTACATTAACAAAAGAGCTTAAATATAATTGTTTTACTAGAAGTTATTTTAATATAATGATCCACACAAGAATTATGGTCAAAAGCTTCAATCTAAATTATCAATCTAAAGTATATTTATTTTATAAATTAATATTATAAAAATGCGAAAGCTTGAATTCGTTGAGTCATACTCAAAAGCACAGTATTGTAGTATGAACTGAGGTAGCTAAGTAAAAGCTCTCTTGTACATTAAATTCTTTGGTAAATTAACAACAAACCAGTCTCGTTTACAAGACATCGAATCCAACTATATAAATACTTTATTTTTTTAAATAAGACCCGGTTTCATTTTACTGTCAAACGCAGGACCATTAAAGGAATCGATATTCACTCTCCTAAAACCTTTTTTTTTTTTTAATATTTCCTGGAATAAACTTGATGCTGTTTGAATCTATATATTTTTTTTTTTTACAATTTGTACTTAAGGAATTTTACAGTGAAATATAAATATTAACATTGAAACTGGTTTTTAAAAAAAAAATTATTTCTCCTTATTAAAAGTAATCCTTTGATGTCATTTGAATTTTAATATATATCCCTTGAATAATTGTCAACAAGAGGGTTAATTTAAAAAAGAAACATGCTCTTTTTCAAGGATATTTATTCAAGTTTATCTTTTGATTTTTTTTAATGACGTGTTTGATAAAGAACGATGGATATATAAAATTATATCATCATTATAAGAAAAATAGATATATACGAGCGCCAACCTTTGTGAAGCTACACGTCATTTTTTTTTTTTTTTTTTTGTGTGGGTAGTTGAAAAATAAAAATAAATAAGGTTACATTGATAACATTAAAATATATACCCTCAAATAATGACGTCTATGTACTTGGTAAAAATAAATAAATAAATCAGACACTGACAAAATTAAAACTCAGTCAAACGCTTTGAATGAAATTTAATTGAAAATTATTTTTAGTCAATTAATCTTAACCTCAGAAAGAACACAACTGACCCTGAATATATTTCATAGTGACAAGCTAAATAAAAGAAAAAAATATATTATATTTTTAAATTTAATCGACCTTCATTTGGCGCCAGTATAATCCCAGTCTTTTTATTTTTTTTGATAACACACACACACAGCATCATTATTTTGCAAAAAAAAAAAAAAATTTACAAGTGGTTTTGTTAGTTTAAAAAAAAAATATTATTTTAAATAACAGTAATGTTAAAAAAATACATTGAAAGACGAGGGAAAAAATAAAAGAAAAAAAAAAAAAAAAAAGGTCATTATGATGATACGATGCTCTCATTATCACAAGGGTCTACGCAAATGAGGTTTTGCTTGTCGACAACAACTATGTTAAATCTGTATCTCAAAAATACAACAGATAATGCTCGGTTCACTTTTAACAATTGGAAATCAATAATGCACTTTCCACTTCCTCGATTATCATGGAAAAAAAATACTCAAGAAATTATTTAAATAAAAAAATATATAGCGTAAAAAATAAATAGAGGATAAAAAAATCAATTAGTTATTTTTTTTTTTAAATTACTATAGAATAACAATAGGATTATGAACTTTTATCCAATCTATTGGAATAAATAAAAAATAATAAAATCGAGACAATAACAATTTATCAAGTGAGCAAGTAATTACAGTAGATACTTGACAGGATAATAAATAATCATACCGATCATCGCAGTTTTAAATATATTTCAAACACAAAAAGACAAATAATAAACTCAAGTTGAATGAAGAATGTACAAAGATAATAATAATAAATAAAAAAAATATTTAAAATATATAGTTAAAAGTTTCATTATACCATGACTGGAATTTATTGGCAAATTAAACAAAACTCGATGGTTTTAAAAAATAATAAAAAACATATTTGCGGTCTCAACATAATATTATCATTTGAAAATTGTTTTTTTAAAATAATATTATTATCATACAAAAAGAATAGAGTAATAATATAAAAGTGTTTAATGGTGACCCACAAGCTCAGCTATTTGCAGTTAATATTGCTGGTATTATTATTGTGAATACCAGAAGCAAAAAATGATAATAGAAAATAACTTTGTGAATATCCAAGAGCATCATCATCATCATAATGATAATCATCAAATCTTGAGATTGAAAATTATACTGTAAATTGTGTACAGTTTATACAATAATAATTCAACAAATAAATTATTTTTAAATCATAATTTAAATTTAAAAACAAAGAAAAATTATTTTCCATTTTTTTATGTATTTAACACGTGTACTTTTGGTTTAAAAATTTAAAAAAAAAAAAAATTAATTATCAATTTATATAATATAAATAAATTAAATTCTCACCGATCATCATGAGTAATTGTTATATCAGGTGGGGGCGGAGGATGTGGTGCTCCATCAGTGACATCCAGTTTGCTAATTTTTTTAAATTCCACTATTATTTATATTTTAAAATCTAAAAATTGATTTTTTAATTTTTAAATCACTCAATGCACACACACTCACACAAAATTCACAATTTAATAATAAATTTAAATCACTAAATTCACTATTTTTTATATTTTTATAATCAATAATTTCAAATTGTACAGATTTTACTTGTGCCAATGTTTAAATCCTTGACCAACAAATCCACCAATTAATAATAATAATACACATGAGTTTTTTAATCACCAAAAATCATTTGATTCTTTAAAGTTATAAAATTTTAAATGTGCTGTGTCGTATGCAGAAGAAAATTTGATAAAACTTTGATGCGAGCTAAGAGAAGCAAGTGAAAGCGAGCTAACTCTGTTGAACTAACTGACACCAAAGGGAGTAAAAGAGGGAGGGAAAAAAAATATATAGAAAGACAGACTAAGAGTAGAGGAGGTAAAAAGTCAATTAAATATGAAAATGAATATAAATATTAATTATAGGTGAGATAGAAGGTAATGCAAGATATAATGACTGCAACACACAAACACACACACTTTTAAATTTTGTCTTTTGATAATCGCGTCTACCTGCTGAGAGAACAGCAAGTGATGGTATGTTACTGGCTTTATCCCTACCATGTACCTTCTGATTGCCACCAAGATCCCCCTTCTGCCTTCATCATCACCACCACCATCACTATTACCACTGTTAACGACGACGACGACGACTCCCTTTACTTCTCGTGTGTACACATTTATATATATATATATTCTACATCTTGATCATGCACATATATATATTTATAAATTTATACACAGCAACTAAACAACAACAACAACTAAAACAACAACAACAACGATATACTAAAGTCAAACGATACAAGAACACAAACATTGGAATGCAACAAAAAAAGATATATATATAGTTTAAAAAGCCATATCATCTTTTTTTTTTTTTTATAAATTAATTTTATAATTATTAATAGTATTTATTATGATTATTTTACTATACTTTTTTTTTATGTTAAATGTTAATTTTGAATATCTATGCATTAATTTATTCACTGGGTATTTTGGTATGCAACAGACAACCTTGCTTGATGAAATGAAAACAAGTTTCGTCGCAGGATTCGTCGTTATTATTATTCATCAAATATGAATATACATATTTATACAGTGTACATGTGAATATAATAATATTACATTTGACGAAAATTGTTTGAATAAAAGTGGTGGGTGCCTTTGGTTGTTTGTTGCTTCATCGTCACGATTCACGAGACACCAAATTGCCCAGATCCCTTTTTCTTGACTACTTGATTGCACTCAGTGTTTATCTTTTTTATAAACATGCCTTGTAATTTCTTATGATACTCCTTTTTTTTTTTTATATATTAAATTTACTTGAACGTGTTTAACGAATGTTCGGTAAAAGTAAGTTTGATATTCATGTATATGAATAAGAATTTTCCATCTTTTTCTTTCCCCTTTTAAAATATATTCCACTATTTCCTTTTTCTCACGCTCAATTCCATGAGTAAAGAGACTGTACTGTCCTCATCATCAACATCATCGTATGAACTTTTTATTTTTATTTTTTTTTTTTACTGTATTTGTAATCGTGTGAAATGCGTTGGTGGTAAACTCGTGACTTTTGTCGATGGTAAATTTATATATTGTTTACTGTGTACTTGATTGTATATTGTATTAAAAAAAAAAAAACATTCTTTGTTTTATATTAGAGGGATAAAGATATATAAATTGAATTCTTTAGTTGCAGTACATAAAATTGATTTTAAAATTAAATATAATAAATTTTTAAAATTCTTAAATTACTTGGGATTTCTTAAATAATTATACAAGTTAATGGATTATGAACTTGAACTTTATTTTACTATAAAATATGTTACTGTTATGTTCAAATTCCTTATACTTTTTTTTCTCATTTCACTTTTATTTTATTTTTGAAATGTATGTCTATAATTTTATTATTTTTTTATCTGATATTTCTAGTGAATGCACTATGATTCAAAAAAATAATTATTTAATCCAACGCCACCTTGCGATGAAACGAATAAATTTTATCTAAAGTTTATGATCATTTAATTTTGTCCTCAATTGCTCGAGGTATTTGCACAATGTTAGCGTTAAAATACTTTGGAAAAATATATGTTCATACAAACTCACGATTATTATCATGATAATCGTAGCTTAAAGTAGAACACCCTTTAAATTATTTCCGTTCTTAATTTAGTTTAAATAATATTGGCATTATTAATTAAAATATATAAAATATATTCAAGTTCTACTTTTGTTTTTAATTTTTTTTCAAGCAGCCATAACGGATAAATTTGTAAATTTTTGTGTCAATATATTACACACGTATAACGAGGTTGTAGAATTAATGAGGATTTCCTTGATGGTCAGGGGACAGATACTATATCGCGACCGTAACCTTGCTCATTAATGAAATACCGTATATATGTAATCATACACTTCTCAATAAATTAACAACCGATAATTTTCATTTAAAATTTTAATTTTTTGATAAAAAAATAACATTGATTCAATGTATTTTTAAATATTTACATTTTAAAACAAGGATATATGGTAAATAGTATTTTTAAATGATTACCTTGAACGGGGTAGAAACATAGATCCATCGATGAAAACGGAACCCGACAGTAGAATGTACCAACTTGTGGCCAATTCTCCAGTGCTGTTAAAAAATAAATTAATTAATTAATAATTTATAATTAGCTTATTGATTAGCCAACAAGTACAATGAATGATTTAATAATTTTGATTTGTTATTTTTATTTTAAAAATTGAAAAACAATTTATTTGATTAAACTAGATTTTTTTTTCAACGATAGATAAAGACGTGAATTATATTCTTGGCTGTCGATGGTGTAGGTATTGACGCTACCACTGATTCCAAGTTGAAAATAGTTAATTTAAAATTATTCATTGAGTTTTTTAGTATCAGGAACATTGGTGCACTTGGTTGCTACGTGAAAAATCAAGGTTCGATCCCGGGACGATTGAACCCTTGGTACCAAATCATCGAGTGGTTCCTTAAATTTGGTACTTTGCAAAGGACAATCATCCCCAGGTTCGAACCTGGGAGCTCACATTGACAGTCAAGTACACTATCCCTGCCTTAAAAATATATTTTAATACTCACTAATACAGCACATGATTTGCATAATGTCGTTCGTATCTAACAATTTTACAAAGTCCACGTAAAATTGAGTCACGACAAGGCCTCAATGCTTCAAGTCCAATCAGTCCATAATATATTATTTGAAGATCCTGAAAATATAAAGAAAAATATATAAATAAAAAAATTTGCTACAAATCGATAACTATTTTCAGCTGTCAGACAGTATAAAAAAAAAAAAAGGATCTAAAATTCAAAGTACAATAAAACATGCAACTTTGCGTGGACCCATTTATATATACTAATCGATTAAAAGTCTCTGTTACTTTTTTGTATTATATACATATTCTTTTGATGCACTTTGTCCCTCAAGTATTATTTTTTTATATTTTACATTTATGTATACCATTTGCGAAATCAAAATAACTTGAAAGGAAAAAAAAATAGCTTGTTCAGTCTGATATGTAAATCAGTTGTGCAGATAACATTTCAAAGTAAAATAATAATGTTATTTTAATTTTAATAATATAATTGAGAATCTAATTGTGCCCGAAACAACCCAGCTGGAAATTAAGATCGACGTTAATTACATATTTTCCATCAAATATCAATTTATTAAAAGTTTAAAACCAAACGAAAAATTAAATTGTAACACATGAATTTCGAAACGATATAGAGTAACTGGATGACCTTGAAAGTAATATAATTTTATAAATTAACATATACTTCAAGACCTTGTACTTTGAAAAAAGAAATTATTTTTTTCTAATTAGTTGTAGTCAAAAATTTTGATAAATATATATATTTTTTTATTCAATCAAGAAGAGGTGTTGCTACTGAACACTTGTGTATACCGTTAGATGAGTACCTATATGTTTAATAAATCATTTCGTTCATCATCGTCACGCAACTTGCTTTTACAATATTTTTATTTTTATTTTTTGTCATCAAGTATACATTTATATAGGAATTTTATGCAAAAAACACAGAAGCTGTTATTTAGCTTCTTTGTAATTTTATTATCAAACTTGTGTATTTATTTATACATAAATAATAAATAAACATCTTACCTGCAATGTTCTTCTGTCTGAATCACGGCAAAGTGCCCGTACAAAATGTGGATCCAAATAGTCCGTCATAATAATCAAACTATCCAATAACATAGTTCAATAAACTGCTATTTCTCTTACGTTTTTCAGTCATTGTTAAGGACGAAAAAAAAAATATACGTATGTTTATATATCGTTGACACAATTGAATGTAGTTTTATCGATTGTCTGGATATCTGGACAACGCCAATATTTATGTATGCGCGTATATATAATTCTTTTTTTTTTTTTACTTTGGTCGTGACACTTTCACTGGCTAAAGCTGGATCTCGAAATTCCTGACAATATTCAGGTCAATCGTGAATTGGTATATATATTTTTTTAATAAAAAATTTTCTTTTTTAATAAACAGACAATAAATTTTCATCGATTTACTTAATATAAATGCTTCATCAGACCTGCAACAAAGAAGAAAAGTTGAGTCATAATATGTTCGGATATAACTTATACAATCATCATTTTGTTACTCATCTTCATTCACACATACATTTTTATTCATCAATAATAAACACCTTTTAAATGTTAAAGTTTGCATAAAATCAACAACAAAGCATATAAAAATAAGTTTAAAAAAAAAATAATCAATATTAAAATTACTTCAAACCCAAACAATATTTCGTTACATAATTTGTTTTTTCTTTTTTTTAAAAGCCTCATAATCTGTTAATTATGAAATTGAAAAAAAAAAAAAAAACTACTTTAATTTCAATTGGATTTTAAAGCTTGATTGTACGGAAAAAAAAAGTTTGAATTTTTTTTATTTTTTTTGTTATTATGAGGTCATACATTATCGACCAAAATGGGGGTTAATGGACCTAGAGTATATATTATCAATACATCCAACAAGTCGTGTTCCGTAAGATTTTATATGTAAACATAAAATTAAACTCAATTAAATTATGGCTGCGTGTTTATTAATATGTATGAAAATAATAATTACATTTGAAAAAAATAATAAAGAACAAATGGTGGATGAAATAGTGGAATGACAACAAGAGATGGACCATTCTCGGTTCATCAGCCAACCTTGAATGATTTATGACAACATGAAGACATGAGTCGAGGTCGTATGAATGCCCTTCTCATTGCCGTTCATATACACAACATGATTTTGCTTCTGCTGAGGCAAAGAGAAAAGAGAGAACACAGGTTGTTGGCTTAATCGCAATGATTCTTCAAATGGCCCAACTACTTATACACCTCTCACTCTCTCAACTCAATTTATTCTATATATATATATTTAATTTTACAACTCAACAATTCTCTTTTACAAAAAAAAATTGTTCAGTATGTATGTGTGCAGTGTATGCAGCTTCAAGTGCTGCACAGATTACTGCATATTAATTTTTTTTAAAACTTAGGCTTTAGTCTATATCACGTTTCATAAATCTTTCAACATATATTTTATCTATATATCATTTATTTGCATTAAATTTAAATAATTCCATTTGTGCAAATAAAAATTTTAAATTTCTCTGTTTAATCTTGATTAAATAATTAATACCAAGTTTTCGAGAAAATTTAAATACTTTTACTTTGATAAATGTAATGATTTCAAAAAATATTTTTTATGGAATATATATTTATTTATTTATTTGTAGTAAATTACAAAGTCGAATGAAATAATGGATAAAGTTTTAGCACAGTAGTAGTATCATTTTAAAAGGAAAGTTTTGTCTGTATATATTTTAATATAGATACATGTAAATATAATGTACAATGAGTTTAACGAGTTTTCCAAGTCTAAAAGTTGGTACTGTATATGATCACGTTAAATTACAAGTGTTTAAAGATAGCACAGTTGAGACATGACCATTGGGTGTTCTGGACGTACTATTTTCTTCTTGCTAACACGTGCAGATCTAAATTTACAAATTTAAAAATTTATTTATTTTTTTTTTAAAACATAGAAATTAACTTTCTTTGTTTTTTCATTGATAAATAAATTATTTAAAAAGTTTTAAAATCATTATATCGTTATAAAAAAAAATTAAATGTGTATAAATGTATTTTTTTTTTCTGTCAAAAGAAAAATAAAAGCCCTCAGAATGAATTAAGTTTCATCGAGTCAGCTTGTATGATTACTATAATTATCAAGACAGTGAATCCCATTCTCATTAAAAAAGCTGATGGTCAAATTTATTTGTCATTATATGAGACAAAAAAAAAACACTATACACTTGAAGTAATTTCATTTTAATTGTTTGTTATTATTTTTTTTTCATGTGAATGATATCAGGTGCTTTTATGAAATTTAATATATTGTAAAGAATATTTCAACATTACGAAATGTCGATTTTAGAGGATTATCTGAAAACTGCCCCTGGATATTTTTGTGAGAGGCTGCAGATAAAATCCTGCATATCACATTACTTGCTGATATTGCATTTTCGTAAAAAATACATTTGAAATGATAAATTTTACAAGTCTTTATCCAAAAAAATGACTATATATGAAAATCTCATGAAAGCTCATTATTTCGAAAGTAATTTCAATTTAAAATTGACTTAAAAAAGTCATAAATATATTTGAGATTATTTATAAATTTATTTTCTAAAAATTCTAAAATCTTTTTACATTTGTTATTTATTTTATGTCATTACAAATTTGCTAAGCTTATGTTATGCTTGGAAAAATGACCTGGCAAATTTTCTATCATTAGATTCAAAAAGAACAAAATTATATTTATAAAAAAAAAAAAATAGAAAAAAAAGTGTAACGATTTCTATGAGCTTACTCATAACCTGAATAATAATTTTTAATAAATTTCTTTTTCATATATGAAATTAGGTTTTGAGAATTGACGTCTGTATTTCACCCCGGGGTGCAATGTCTGAGTATATGTCACAAGGTCCATGTCACTCGACAAAAATATACTATGTTCATTTTAATTTTATATCTGGGCCAAAGTTTCCAAATTAAAAAAATATTAACCAGCTATTATTTCCAAATAAATTCCAACAAATATCAAAAGGTTATGACCTCATAACATTAAATTGATAAAATTATTTCTAAAATTAAATATTACATTTTTTTTTTTTTTTTTTGCTATCACTATTATATTCATCATCTTTTCATTTATAAATAATATATTTTTTTTAAATATAATATAGAATGAAACTAATAATTTATTCTTTAAATATTTATTATAAAATGTTTAGGGTTTTTTTTTTAAGAATTGCAATTTTATAAAATTGGCACTCTCGAGTTTATTGCAGCATTGACTCACCCTCCCCAATCCACTTGGGATATATACTCAAAATGAAAAAACCCCCTGACAATGTCAAGTTTTAGTACTCAAGTTTGAAGCACGTATACCCAAGCTGATTATTTCTGGCAGACACTAAATTTGTTTGGCATTATATAAATGACAAAATAAAAAAAATACACACCCACATATTTATTCATTTTTTTTCCTCTCAATTATCAGCTTAATGATGATGATAAAATGATAATCATCATTTAAAATTTTATTCAATTTTATAATTTACCAACTGTGTATATGTAATATATAATTCAAATATAGTTATAATCAACATGTGTATTCAGAATAAAGATAAAGATGTTTGAGAGGAAAAAAAAAACATAAATATAAAAATTTAGAAATGTAAACATATTGGCTAATAAAACAGTTTCTTAATAATTGTTACAGACGATTGTTATAAATAATTATTACAACAATCGTCTGAAGAAATTAAAAAAAAAAAAAAAAGTATAAATACATCAATCTTCTTGAATTTTGTTTGACCTGAATTGATATTTGATGATGCAAGAGTTTAAACAGTCACAATAAATGCGGGGATTGTTTTGGTGTATTGTTGATGTATCGTTGGTACTGGACCATTGTTTAAAACTAAAGACAAAACATCAAGGACGATGATACAACAAACAGCCGGGTGTGTCGATTGTCCTAAAGCGGAAAAAAATATCTAACGAGCCAAGACACTGCTTAGCCAACATTGTTATATCAGTATAAAAAAAAATATAAATAAATAAATAACCGGAAGTGTAAAATTTTATTCATTGAATTAAATAACTTTTTTTTTTTCATCCATTAAAATTATAATATTATAATTTAATAATCAAGAAAAAGATATTAATCTCAAAACAATAGAATTTTTAAAAAAAGAAAACAATTAAATATCTGCTAAAGCTTTAATAGAAAATTTTTAATAAAATAGCGGTCTTTCTCATTATTATTATTATACAATTTTAAATATTAATGAATTTTTTTTTTTGCTTTTATTATCCTGAGATTCGAGAGATTATAATATTTGGGGTGTATGAATATAAAAACGAGTGGAGAAAAAAATATTTAATCACGTTTGTTTCATTTCTGCTTGAGGATATTTTTATTTTACCTGAACAATGTTGAATAAATAATATTTTCAAAATGTATTTAAATAAATAAATAAAAAATTTATATATTTATATATATAAACAATTGTTATTTAATATTGTTTTCTTGGGGAAAATTTGAATAGAGGAATTTGCAATTGTTTTAAAATCACAAAGAGATGATTACGACTCATCAAAATGACCAACAAGGCATTTATATATATAACAACAAAAACGTGAACATTGTGAACAACAATAATACTAATAATAATAATACAATGTTTAACTGTAAAGCATCAATGCAATACATACTTTTGTTGGATTACGTTAGACAGTTAGTATGTTGTAAATAGTTTTATACGCATTTACGATTATTGGCGACACAAACACATGGACACCTTTTAGATGTTGTTTTTATTATTATTAATATTATTTTTGAATGCATAGTCTATAAATTGTGTATAGAGTTATATGTGAATATGTTCGAAGGATTTTTAGATGATGACAGCAGCAGGAAAAAATTACATTTAATGTAACTTCCGAGGTAAAATATAAAGAAATTATTTTGCCGAATTCAAACGTATATATTTATAAATTATATAAAATTACATAATATAATTTATTTTAACTTACAATGTCATAGTGTGAGCTACAAAACCGCAAGTAATTTTACAAAAAAAAAATGAAATTTATAACTCGGTGTGTTTAGCCAAGTTACCGCACGCGAATTTGTGAGACAAAAAAAGATTGATCATTCGAAATATAAAAAAATGAGAACGAAATAAAAATTTAAAAAAAAAAAAAAAGAAACTGCGAGAAATTATAAAAATAGAGGAAAAAAAAATAAATAAAATCGTATATATACAGTAAATTGATCGTGTCAAATTGGAATAAATAAATAAATTTAACATTGCTGAGACTCAATAACTAAAAAACATTTAGCTACATAAACATGTTGTACAGCGTTATATTTTTCAGTATAAAAATATGTTGTGCACGTTACATCCTCATTAACGTGTTGGATCGTTCGTCCCTCTGTATCGTAATTTATCTACGCGTTATATTTTATTTTTTTGTTTAATTTTGTTGTAAGGGAATAATTTTATCTAAATATTATTAAATAAATTGCAATTATTTTACAAAAATTGTACTTGTAAAAGAAACTAGACCACGTGAAAAATGTTGAATTTCGTAAACAGTTTTTACTGAATTTAAAATTTAAATAAAATACTGTTAAAATATTATCTCACCTTCTAAAACAGTTGTTTTAGGAGGTTTAAAATTTTGAGGGTAGTCCTGCAACTGAAATATTATATAGAAAAAAAAATTATAGATGAAAAAAAAGAGACGTCAGCCCCTAAAGATGAGAGCTTTTATGTTTCCTCTCTTTCACCTGTGATCCACGTACTTGATACACGAAGTATCAAGCAGACTCATCACTTTTTCGTGCACAGCAAAAAATAAATAAATAAAAATGCTGACATAAGTTGTGATCATTCACCTGTCTATATATCTTACAAAACTTTTCACTTGTATTAATTCTCACGGAAGTTTTTCTCGTTTTCTGTTATTTTTTTTTTTAATATAATTCATATTATAACATCATAATATTTTTCACATTAATTTCATAATATAAAAAATTAAATAAATAATATATTTTGGTGCGTTTGATCCAGGTCAACTTCTTAGAAAAATATATTTCCATTTAATTATTTGAAAAATAGTCTGGCAATTTTATATTATTATTTTCTTTATTTCTTCTTCATTGCAATAACAATAATTGTTAAGTTTATTTTACGAAATCGAAGGTGTTGATATATTAACCGCAAAAACCAAAAGAAATATTTTGACTCAGTGATCTCTCTTTCTATATAATCATTATCTTTTTCTTTTCTTTATAAACAAAGCCCGTGGGATAGTTCTCATCATGTGTGTTACAATAATACCTTTCTGTTAAAATACTACACATTCCAACTCTACGTTGATTCAAATCACAACGAAAACACTGTCCACTGACACACAAACTCGAAACTTTTTTTTTTTTTTTTTGCTTCTATATTTATCCTTAATTGTTTTTATTATTTCCTAATAAAAATATAAAAATTTAAACATGACCTGTATAAGATAAAAGTTTAAATTAGACACCAACAAAAAATATCAAATAAAATTGATAAAAAATATATCAAATAGAATTATCAAGTAGAAAAAAAAATTAATATATAAAAATAGAACTAAAATAAATTTTTTTTAAAAATATTTTTAAATATTTCATAAGTTTTTTTTTTTTTTTTTTGCTAAAATTCATCTCTTTGGTAAAAACAAAAGTACTTTTAAATAAAGCAGACAAAATAGAAAAAAAATATATTTAAGAAATGAATAGAAACTCATTATTTCTAGTCAATGGTTGACTATGTTTTTTTTTTTTTTTTTTTTATCTGTACATTTTTTAATTGCAACTCAATATGCAGTGAATTATGAGGGGTGAGATCAGAGGCCCTTGTAGAGTCATTTGAGGATTAAAAATAAAAAAAAATAAAAAAGTCTGTCTGCAAAAGCCTGAGTAATCGATAGACTTGTATATCAACTTGTTCAACGTTCAAATAATCGAATGTACGAATAAACCATCACAGTGTTGATTTTTCATTATACATACATGTAATACTAATGTGTTGAATGTATATATGTACCTGTACAATTCAATACAATACCTGTTCATATATATATGTGGATTTTCAAGTCTCGAATTTCAAACTCGCTTTACTTCTTAACGTTTTATTTTATGCTGCATGAAAGCTGAGCATGCGTGATGATGTATTATGAGTCTTAAAATTGTATTTTATATCTACCAAAAAATATTAAAATGAACAGTAAATTTTAAAAAATATAAATTGATGTTATAATTATGTTAATATGAGTATTCAATTTTTTATTTTCATACAGGTCTTTAGTGAAAGCGTATATTGAAAAAAAAAATTATATTTGGTTCATTAAAAATTGACGATGTTGTAGGCTTCAATGAGACTAAAGAAAAATATATTTACAATAATTTTACTTGTGGTTTTAAAAATTTTTAAATAATTTATTTACGATAAGAATTTTTTTTTTAACGATCGAATGGTTGTGTTTGAAAAATAACACAATTAAATGCAATTAAATAAGCATTACTAAAAGGTTATAATAATCTTGCCACATTAAAATGGTGGAATAATAATAAAAAAAATGTGTAAAAAGCGTAAAACACAACCCTTTACGTCCATTTGCACATACACTATGCCATATGGTGTATGGCTTCTGTTCAAATGTATCCTTTATATTTCATTTTATATATTTTAGTATATGTTTAATAATTGTTTTTTCTACATAGAAATTTTTTCAATGCACTGAAAGATTGAAACTTGAATAATATAAATTTTATTATTGCAAAAATAATAAATTTAAACTGTTAAAAATGATTGAAAAAAAGCTCAAAAATTTAAAATTGTCTTAATTTTAAAAGTAAAAGTCTTGAATTATTAATTATTATTTTTTTTTCCATTGTGTAATATATATATTCCCTTCTTTATTATCTAAATTAAATAACACATAATTTACATGTGTGTGTGTGTGTAACATAAAACACCACATTTTATTTATAAAAAAAAAAAAATAAAATAAAATATTATATTTCTCTTTTGTAAATAAAGAGAAAAAAAAAAAAATTAAAAAATGCTCTTCCATCAGATCGATTTTATAATCAAGCTGACGTTTGATGACTTTTATTTTTTGCAGGGGGAGATTAAATTTTAAGGGTGACTTTAAGAGCACCTGTTTGGGGGTCAAGTGAATTCACCTGTTTCAAATATAAAAAAAACATTTATTTCAACTAAATTATTTTAGTTAAAATAAATTTAAAAATTCAACGTTAATATTAATATATTGAATAATTTATAACCCATTGATTTTATTCAATTTTTTTTTTTTTTTTTAAATCAATGATTTATTATGATTATTTGAATATTTTTATTTAATGCTACCACAACTATTCACCATTTTTAATCCATTCAAGTATTTTTATATTAAAAAATATTTTATTTATATATATATTTTTTTTTTATTACTCATTATCAATAGTGAATGATTGATTTTTTATTCACCGACAGACTAAAATATGCACGATACTACTAGGGGCGAATGGACTCTTTTAGATGGTTATAGAATTCATTCGATATTTTATTTTATTTTTTTTTTTTTTGGACTCTACTTATGTGGAGAGAGCGATCATACCTGTCTGATATACTCCGTGGTCACGCATATATAATATTTTCGGACACTTCTATCGTATATACTTCCGGTTCCTCATATCGCAACACCCAACTGCCACGTGGCATACACGATGACGGCTTAAGAAATTATATATAAATAAATATCATCATCATATATAATCGCTATGCAATTATCCGCACGTGTTTTGACTAGACAATGATCTTGAAAAAAAAAGAAAAAAATATGAAATTTTTCCTCAAACGACAATTACTCCAATAAAATAATTACATCGACTAAATATTAATTATATCTGACGATGACAAATTACTTAAATATATTTTGAAAAAAAAAATTTTTAAATACTAGATATAAATAGAAAAAAATATATATATCTTATATAAAAATTGATAAAAAAAAATTCATTTACATAAATTTTATTTAAATTTAGAATTGGTTGAGTGATTATCTTGATAGAATTTACAGGTCGTTGGAAAATAATGTATTTTTAAGGAAGGGTAAATACAAGTATAAAATTTATAAGTGAATCTTCAATTTTCAATATCGAAAGTTAAACTTTCTTAGTATGTGTGTACATGAGAATGAGAAAAACAACCCTGTCTTCTTCAACAAGACCATCCGGCCACCCGGTACAATATTTTTATTGTAATTTATTTTTTTTTTTGTGCTTTGTATCACATCCGGTTGATGGAACTTAAACAGAGCGAATTCGTGTGTATATATGTATAGACATGTGTTTGATGTGAAAAAAAAAAAAATTGCAAGTGTAATAATAAATAAAAGGGAAGAAAATATATTTAAAAAAAGGATGATAGCTAAAAAAAATATTGTGAAAGTATATTGACAAGGATAAAAAATTATTTACTACGTAAAATTTGGCGCATGGCAATCCGGAAATTGGCGTGAAATTGCCGGTAAATTGACGACTAAAATTTGTCAAGAGGTATGACGAAGGAAGACGTTTAATATGAATCTATATAACATTATGTATGTCTGATAAAATCTTCAAATATTTAACGTATATAGATGTAAAAGAAAAATAAAAAAAATCTATCTAAAAATGGTGAGTTTTGATCGATTGATTAAAATTTCATTCAATATAATTATAATAAATTTTTAAATCCAAATATTTTTTTATACTTGAAAACAATGCTTTTATATGCTACAAAAATTTATTTTAAATAAATTTCAATATATACATGTGCGTGTGTGGAGATGAGACAGGAAGAGGTCAAGAAAATCACCGGATATCTTTTGGAGTCAGCCGCCCAAAGCTCTCAGACAAAAAGAATTCAATAGACCGATAAATTTTAAAGAAAAAATAAAAAAAAAAAAAACAGATCAAAAGACATTTGAAATTAAGATTATTTCACCTGTTCAACTGCATATCACAAAAAGCTTTTAGAAAATTCACCTGTACGCGATAAAGATCATGAAAAAATATAGATTTATAAAACACACAAGATTTTTAAATATTTTTATGTTTATAATTGATTCAAATAAATCAAGCAACATCTGTGTAATTTAACTACCCACACATATACACTTACAAATTTAATAAAACATTTTATTTAAATAAAATAGAAAATACGTTAAATAAAGAAAAAAATTGCCTGAGAAAAGTTGAAAATGATTTATGTAAAAGTCATGCAAGAAAGTGAGGGGTTCTTATTTTTATTATTTTTGCTAAATTTACTTGGTATGTTGTGTATGTAGTTTTGTAGTATGTTGGTAGTATAGAACATAGTATTATATCCTGCATATGAGAGGAAGAAATAATAAGGAGGCCAGGGAAAAATGTACGGGGACAGGTGGCATGGATATAATGCGTCTAACGGCAATGCTTCTAGAAGACGTTGCATGCAATGCCAACCAATGTGTGCACAAAGTTGTTTTAAAAAAAAAAAAAAATGTAAATAAATAAATTTATAATAATCTGATGTAATAATTATCACTATAAACTATTAAAAAAAAATAATCAATTATGCATCTTTAAAATGATTTTATTTCAACTACAAAAAAAGCAGAAAAAAAAATCAAATTGTCTATTTTGTCATAATTAAAATATAATTAAAATAGTACAAGAAAAAAAAGAGTAAAATAATAAATATATAAGCAAAGAATAATACTTTTTTAAACAAAAGAAATCATAAAAAAAATTAGAGGAAAAAGAGAACAATGACTTGACGATTATTCCAAAATTTATTGAGATAAGATTTAAAAAAAAAAAAACTTTTTCAGGGCCTACAGTCATTAACGCAAAAGATAAAATCATTAATTTAATTTTTTTATTTCTTTGAGTAACTCAGGTGTATAGAAATAAATTTAAAAAATTACTTTGCACTATATCTTGAAAGACAAGTTAGCTGAATATTAATAAACATAAATAATACAAAAAAAAATTTATTTACTATTTTTTTTTTATCAAATTCAGCAACAGTCTATTTATTTTTATCTATCCGCATTCAACCTTGATAAATATTTCCTTGAAATAATATAAATTACCAACAAATATATTTTATATTTTCTCAATTGAGGCAACAATTTTCCACATGGTTAATATAATCCATCTCAATTTTCATTATAAATAATATAAAAGAAAGTCGATAAAAAAAAAATATATAAAATAATTTGCCAAAAAAAAAATAAAAAAATACAAGAGTTTGATAACTTTCCTGGTTGATGGATAAAAAGGTGCGGACATTGAATAATATATCGATTAATTTCAACCCTAATATCACGTTAAAAAACCACCCCTTAAATATATCTCTCAACACCTCAAAGTAATTTTAAAAACAAGAAAAGATATAACACTTTTCTTTTTTTTTTTACAGGTTGCCAGTGTTAAAATAAAAGGATCTTATTTTAGAAGAAACTCATCAAGATCTCTTAAGGTATATATTATTTCTCTCAGTCTTTATTTCTCTGTACATTACGCAAATGAGGATGAGCTAGTGTCTTGCCCATTGTGTACAACTTCTTTTTCTGTCCCCTTTAAACAACCACATTATGTTGGTATACCTTTATAATAATACCAGTTTCATATATTATTATTATTATAAATGCATACAACTTGTGTGTCTCTTTTACTATCAAAAAACTCTAATATATATACTTGGTTGTTTGTTGTTTGTCCCCTCGACACATACACTCTTTTTATTTTTTTTTTGATCAGCCGTCTGTGAAGACGACGAAGAAGAAGAAGAGTTGTATATTTTTACCGTTTCGCTACGTTACGCTTCAAATGTCCAACGGAAAAATGCAAAAAAAAATACATTAAAATACAAAAAATAACAAGTACCAACAGTCAACTGCAGTTTTAGCCCTTTAAATTTTTGTATTTTTAAAATTATTTTCAAGAGGGTTGGTTCTTTTTTTTCTTTAATATTTCTTCACGTTTTTATTCGAAAATTCTAAGAGTCAAAAACGATACAACATTTTCATCAGGCATAACGACCTCCTGGCCCAGTTGTAAATAAAAAAAATAAATTCATAACTCTTTCGCAAAATATTTAGATTAAATGATAGAATAGACAATAATTGTCGTGAGATATTTAAAATAATAATGATTTTGTAAATGAAGAAGAGTAGGAAATGAAAATTAAAAAAAATATAAATATATATATAAATCATCTGATGGGAATAATAAAAAAAATATTACTTGAGAAAAATATTTTAAATTGTCAATGATGAACGGAAACATGGGACATACAATCGATTAGACTCCAATTATTTATTCATCGATGCAAAAAGCAATTTTATCCAAGTAATATTAATGTTAAAATATATATCTCGTCATTGGACCCTTTTAGCCAATGAATAATCATCATTATTTTTTCTGTATATTGTTAAATGAGAAAAAAAATATAAATAAAAAGTGAGTAAACACCTGCCATCATCATTAAAAAAACGAAAAAAAAAAAATAGAAAAAACTGTAAAATATTTAAACAGGAAATCAAAAGTAATTAAATTTTTAATTCAAATTATATTTTAAATATTTAAGAGATTTTTTTTTTATCATATTTATATGTGAGTAATTGATATAAAATTTGGAAAATAATTTTTTTTTCTTTTGTAATATATGGATTACTCATAAACGTAAAATTTTGAGGAAAAAAAATATGAGGAATTTTATATTTTAGTACACAAGTTGGATCGAATACCAATGTATCTTTTTTACTTTTTTCCCTGTGTCTTGTCTCCCTCACTCGTAACTTTTTTACGGCCTCCCAGTCAGCCACAGGATTTCAGACCTCTTCTTCCCCCCCTCCCCCCCAACTACTACAGAATTATATATTTTTTTTACGCTACGGTTTTTTTTTTTTATTATTTATTTTTTCACCTTGATGCCCCTCGCGTGAAACAGGTATTCGTAAACTGGAGATACCAACTTATTTAACACACAATATAACCCGATTTTGCATTATTTTCATATTAGATTTTGTCATGAATTGACATTAACGTAAATTTACAATCATTCAATCAATAACAAATAACAATATGCTGTATATATTTTTCATACTCCAAAATCACTCACAATGTCAAAAACAAATGACAAAAATTAATGAGTAATATTTTCATTATTTTTGAAACATTATATTATGAAATTATTGGGTCAGTCGTAATTTGTTGAATATAAAAAACCGTTACAATCAAGCCAACATAATTTGCATTATTTATCAAAAAAAAAAATTAATTATTCAATTTATTAAAACATTTACATACTCACGTTTTATATATACTGTAATTTATTATCCTCTTGTTTATTACAAAATTTCCAAATATATAAAATCCGCATGTTATTTGTTTTTTTTTTTTTTTTAATGAAAAAACACACAAAACACAGTTACACTTATCAGCACAAATACACAGATTAAAAATTAAATACTTATTATAATAAAACACATAAATAATCGAGTAAAAATATGTAAATAAATAAAAATTATAAAATGATAAGATGTTTATTTTATAATAAGCGCGCGCGTTAAAATGTTCAGATCAGCTTCGCGTGGCCGGCTGTTGTTCGTAACTTCTATGGAGTATGGAGACACTTAATCCTCCCCACGCGACTGTCTTTTACCACCACTCCATCTTTTATCACTCGGATATTTTCGTTAAAACTCGGAAATTTATGTTTATTTTAATTTTTCATTAGACGTAAATATTTATAAATTCCCGCTTTTTTTTTTTTTCATTAGAAAAATAAATTATAAGCAAATAATTTGAATAATTTTTTATTGATAGAAAAGATAATAGCCATAGTGTACATAAAAAAGAAAGATAAGAAATAAATTTTATTTAAACAAATAATATTACTATTATTATTAATAAATTTTATTGAAAATAATTTATAAAAATTTTAATTTCATTTGTTGTCAGTGTTATCTGATGGACTGTTTTCTTTTCGAAGTTCATAAATCTATTTAAAAAAAAACACGTTAATTATGTTTGATATATTTTCAAGTATAATTATTTTTATTTAACAAACCTGTATGTAAGCTTCTGTGAGTGTTATCATTTGTGGTAATATTGGAGTAACATGAAGATCCTGTAATTCATACCATTGTCCAGAACCTCTGTGCAATACATGTACTCGATATGTACCTTGTGCAGGTTCACCATCATGAACAATGTTAGCAACTAAATCATAAGTTGTACATGGATGTTTTGCTTTTATTTCTGGTGTTAGTATATCTCCAAAATCAACATTTCTATAATCATTAAAAAATTAATATTTTAGATATTTTATTAATAACAAAATTAAATTAGAAAAAAATATTCTTACTTGATAGGAAAATTAACAATCGTTGGATTTTTTTCAACGAAAAATGTATTTTTTGTAAATCTCTGAAAATTAAAATTATATTAATTATATTACAATGATTTTATTATATATTTTTTTAAATAAATAATTACCTTTATGTAAAGAATTAAATATGGTGGTAATTTAGTTATCTCAAAGCGTTTCATAAAATTTTCTTTATGTGTTTTATATTCTTTTTCAGTGGTTGCATTAAATTTGTTTAAAAGTGTATACAAATTGACCTAAAAATAATTCAATTAATAATCAAATATCATCGTGTTACATATGACTATTTAAATAAAAATAATTAAATTACCTGGGGAATAATATTCTCGGTAAATTGATCTTTAAATAATGGTGGTGGTGGTAAATCACATGTTAAATAAAGAAATGGACTTTCTTGAATAGTCTCACCATACTCAACAGTATTTAATAATTCACTTCTTTGACTTTCTTCAAGTTCAAGTGGTGGAATTTTACGTACATGAATTCTCATATGTCCCAAAAATGTTCGATTAATAATACTTGGTTTTTCCTTGCTTTTTAATGCAAGATCAACAGTATGTAAAAAAAATGATAAAAAATCAATAGGATCACCTTTAAATAAAATAATAATATTATAATTATTATTATTTATTGTTTAAATAATATTATTATATGTAAATATTAATCATACCTTGTTCAGTAAATTTCAATTTTTTATCACTAGCTAATACAACAGCTTGTAACATTTCATGTGGACTAACATGAGCCTTAAAATTTCTTGGATTCCATAATTTTCTCATCAACTCACCAAATCTTTGTATCAATATATGCAATTTGAGTGGACTTTTAACCTTTGAATAATTTAATTCACGAAGAAAATAATTACGTAGTGGTATTACATGTGATAAACTTTGTAATATAACATTACAATAATCATTTGCTTTAATATTATTCATTCCAACAATTCCAGCTGAATACATTGTACCATCAATTGCTCGTGAACGTTTACTACTTGTATCAAGTTCCATTATTTGTTTTTTACTAAATGTTGGTTTTAAAACATATTTTATATCATCCAATGAAGAATCAACAATTTCATAATTATCAGGTAGACAATAAAATTTTAATGTATGAAGATTTAAAAATACATGATGACTTTCAGCAACACTGTGTGTATAAGCATATGTATTTGTTCCTCTTCCTTGAAAATATTTACCGCAAACAAGACATGCATAAACATTTATTCTTGACAATGATACTGAGCATAATTTTTCAAAATCAAAATCCAAAAATTGACGATTTATTGTATCAAGATAAGGACACAAACGAGGTGCTTCTACTTTTTTTTTTTTATCATAAACATTTTGATCTGTAACAATACTAAAAATTTGTAAATGTTCATATCAATCTTAACCTCTAAAAATTTACTATTACTTAAATATTATTTGTAATAAATAAATCTGTTTATTATTTTTTTTACTTACGATCATTATCATCATCCGATTCACTAATCCGATCTGATGCGGCTCTTTTATTTGTTTTGGTTGAATCCATGCTTATTATATTTTTATAAACAATAACAAATAATATTATTATTAAATGTTAAGTTTGTAGGTATATAATAATTAGACGTCAAAATAATGAGATTTTCATAGACAGTGCTAGTGTATACTGTAGAAAAAAATGAATTATTAATCAATGAAAGTTTTGACAATTAAAATTAATTATTTAATCAAATTACTGTGTATTTTTTATGCACTTGATTCATGACACATTAATTGTTGACAGCCATTTTTATTGACATTAATGGCCGCTGTGTGTATTGTTTTTTTTTTTTCTGTTTTTTTTTTTCTACACGAACGCTACCTATGTCAAACATTATTTCTGTCTCTCTTATTAAAATGATTGTCGAATCTCATCCTCCATTACTATTCAATGTTCATGGAATAAATGTCTCATATTTGTGTGAGCTTATTGTGTAGAAGTGTGTAGAAAAGTAAAAACGAAGCTTTAATATCGTGGGTGAGTACTCATTTTGGTTATTATATACTAATTTTTAATATAAAAATACTTTAATAATACTAAATTGTCAATAATTAAATATCAAAATTTAATAATCATTGTATTGATATTTATTTTATTATTTTTTAGTAATTTACAAATAAAAAATATAAAATGGCAAGTTCTGGAAATTCATCAAGTGCCGGTTCAGCATTAACCAAGTTTGGCCTTCGTCCAGTTACAAAATGTAACCTGGTTAAATTTTATATTCCTGCTTTTGGTGCTGCATCATACACTGGTTTAGCAATTAATATCATGAATCCAAGGTCAGTTGTCCAATGACATCATCTTCATTTTTTTTTTGCATCATCCAATTTTTCATATCAAAAAGTATTACGTAATAGTCACCAAATATTTCACATTCTAGTTTTAAAGTTATATTTTTATTATTATTGTCATGCTAATTATGTTAATTATTATTAATAATTTACAGTATCAAAACTGACATAACAAATGTTTTATTGGGAGGTACATTGATTGGAACTGGTACATATATTTACACCAGAGATCACATGAAAACTGCATCACAAACATCAAGAGTTATTTACAGGTTAATTGATTATTTTATTTATTATTTAAATATTTGTAATTTGTTGATAAAATATTAATGATAATTATTTCAATTTTTTTTTAGTGCAAGTGGTGCTGTACTTTTTACCTTTGGATCTGTTCTTAGTTGGGCTGTTTTACAATCAGCAACTTCTGGAAATTCATCATTGTCAACAATTCTTGGTGTTGGTATTGGTCTTGCTGCTTTAAAAACTGGTCACAGTTATTTGGGTTTTGTCGACAGTCAAGTTGCAAAAAAGTAATTATTTAAATGTCTGAATTAACTTGATAGATTTTCGTAAAATAAAAAAAACAAAACAACATATACTTATTAATTTTTTTTTTTTTTTTTTCTAAGTAATTCAGGTACATTCTTAGCTAGATTTTTTAGGCGTGTTCTAAATAAAATCCTATGCTTTTTCCGTTGAAGATTTTGTCATATCAACCCCAAAAAACTATTTATTTTTTCCATTATTTATCAATGTTATGCAATATATTCCAATAAAAACCAATTATAGATTGATAAAAACAATTATTCTATATGTTAATATACTCCCACAAAAGCCCATATTTAACCTTTCTAAAAGTAGCCAACTTTAATTAATTATTATCAAAAAAAAAGGTCTATAACATAATATATTATTTCACGAAAAGATTCATCAATATTTTAATTACATACTGTATAAATTTGAAGAAATTCTTATATTCGGCAGGTAGCTAAGAATGTACCTTCAATAACAGAAAAAAAATTATAATCATTTTTACAATTGTATGTATAATATAATTAATTCCATTGAATTTTTTTTCTTTTTTCCTAATTAAATTGTTGTTAAAACATTAGATGATAAATTTTGAAATTAATTAAAAAATTTAAATCATTATTACATATATTTTCATGACAAAAAATCACAATTTTTTCATCGTTAATAAAAACAATTAATATTTATTTCAATGTTTTTTATTTTTTCCATAAATAACTCAATGGTTTTATTGATTTAAAAAATAAAAAATCAACAATGGTTAAATTATTCGACGATTATTTTATAATAAATATATAAACAAACGTTTTTGGGGTTTGAATAATAATACAAAACTCCAATCCAACAATCAGTACCCTGCATGTCACATCTTGAAAACGCGAAAAAAAAAAAAATATATAACAATACTATCGATAATATAAAAATATTATTCGTTAAAAAAATTATTAAAATATTCTTTTTTCTTTTACAAATTATTTTCTTAAAATAAACTTAAAATAATATATTTTTTTTATTTTTAATTATTATCAATAGGCTTTAACAAACAGCATTTTTTTTTTATCATGATTTTTCCAGTTAATTATAAATTAAATTCTTCAGTCTAGTATTTAACATGACAAGTGTCATGAGTGGCAAGGCAAAAACTGTTTTTTTTTTTCTTCTTCTTCTCGTATATATGAATAGATAAATATATAATTTTTTTTCTGTTAAATGATATATATTTAAGTAATTGTACTTAAATAATAATCATAAGTTAAAAAATATATTTCTAATAATTTGAAAATTGCAGTATTCATATATATAAATGTATTTTGCCTAAATTTAAAAGTTGCAACATCAAAACCCGGATAATGTCAATTATTTTAAATCTACTTGGATAATAAACCTTTCAAGCTTCTCATTGTGCACCATTTACTAAAGGAATGCCAATTTGATTTTTTTATTTTTTTTTTTTCTAACTCGATCTCTTCCAAACTGAATTTAATTTTTAAATATAATTTTTTTTTACGATACTTATCCACTTGTATCATCATCATCATTTTTTTCTTTTAAGTTTTTAATTATTTGTTGAGGTAATGAGGTCAATTTACAGAAGCTATTTTATTATAATTCCAAGAGCTTAAATTACCGTGTCATTATAATTATTAAATTTTTATTATTAACCATTAAAAGTTGTCAATAAAATAGACAACAGATAGGCTCAATAATTTGTTATTATTTTTAAAAATATAGTCCAGTATCTTCAATTGAATTTAATATAATTTTGAATTAATTTGAATTTTTTTTCTTGTTGTTTGTCAACGCTATCAACAGATCTATTACCCCTCAAATCTATCAACAAATTTTTGTTATTAACAAAGAAAAAATTCTGTTATAAATTGACACATTTGTTTTTATCTGAATACCGAATTTTTTCTGCCTATTATCTAAAACTATAAATTAAAAAATATTAAATCATCAATTACTTAATTATAATAGTATGAAATTTTTCATGTCAATTTTGTTCAATCTTAAAATACATGATTGCTTGATGAATTGGTCTCGGCACTATCTTCTGGTTCACCATGTGAATGTGAATGTGCAGCTAGAAAAGAAAAAAAAAATAAACAATTTAATTAAAAATATATATAATCAAGTATTTATTATAAATGAAATATAATAAATAGATATTTTATTTATTTATTTATTTATTTCACATGTTTGTGTTTATCTTGAAAAGTTGCAGTAACAAAAAAAAAATAAATAATGAGATATTTAAAAGGGGAAATAAGATGAGTGTGAAAGCTGATTGAAAGTCGGTCGTATCTAGGTGCTTTGTTTGTCTTGTAGATCAATGGCAGAGAAAGCATCAACACAATAAAATAATAATCAAAAAATCACATATAAGTTTCATTCAACCTTTCAATTGCACGTGGCTAAACTAGATATTATTTTACAATGAAAATAAATATTTTAGTCATGATAAATGTGTGACAATTGAATGAAATCAGTAGCATGTGACTTGATATAACTGTCGTGAGTTCGTTGATCCAACTTATCGACAATACGTCGTAGAGTCAAGTATAGAAAATGAGTTAAAAACAAATAAATAAAAAAAAATAAATATTATATATATATATTAGTAGATTGACATAAATCAATATTGAGAAATTTTATTTTTAAGAATTACGAAAGCGGATATTGATTCTTTGATATTTTTTCAATGATAAATGATATATATACCTATATTTTTTTTTTTTCTTATTTATATTCGATATGTTAAAAATCTATCACGGAATTATGATAAAAATATTTACGATTATTTTTATTCATATATCAAAAATAAATATACAATTTTATTGATAACAATTGTATTTTATTTTTTTGTTAAATTTTAAATAGTTTAATGTGAAATTTAACACGCGATTTAACAAACTTAGTAGCTGTTATTTTTTGTTTTTTGTTTGAAACACTGTCAGTATCTCAATGACCTCTTTAAGTGCAAAATTATATAGTATACTTTCACTGAGAATTGAATCGATTATTTCTCAGTTTATTATCAATACTTATTTCACATATATATATCAAAAATAATATTATATATATGTGAAATCCAAGAAAAAAAATAATGAAAAAGGGCAAGGACGTACCTCGAGATAGCTTTGCACCGGTAGTACGGAATTGATCAAAGCTTCTACGACCTTTTAAATATATACAAATATGTTTTCTCATTTACGTCAGACATTTTAACACTCAACACAATGTACATTCAAGTATATACTTGTAAAAGTTTCACAAAATATATCCTTGAACAGTGAATAATAAAAAAAAAAATTGTTCTAAATGTAATAATTGTGTTACGAAAAAAAAAAAAAAGATCATTTGTAATTTTCCATTTTGATTAAATGAAAAATAAAAAAAAAGGATAAAACTCACTGACTAATTGGAGACCAAGCATGACACAAAATCCAACGATTATTGCAATTAATTGAAGTAATCCACTTTTATTATTAGCTTTTTCTCTAGCAAGTACTTCAAAAAAAACAACATATAAAAGTGTACCAGTTGCAATACCTTGAAGTATTGTTGGTGTAGGTCCTAAATTATCACTATCATTTTTTAAATAACCAAGTATTAAACCAGCCATAATACCAATTGGTGTTACCAATGAAAATACAGTTAAATATCCCATGACTGTTTTAGTTGATACACCAGTTGCATATAATTCCATACCAACACAAAATGCAATGACAAATTTATGAGTTGCAATTGCTAATGCAAGATATATTACTGATCCAATTAATGGCTCGAGACCAACAGCAAGACCCTCAAATATTGCATGAAAACTAAGTGCAATAACAGTTAACAAACCTCTTGCTGATGTATCAGCATGAGTTGGTATATGACTATGATTTTCATGATGATGATGATGATGAAGATGATGATGATGATGATTTGAGTGTAAATTTTCTGGTGTTACAAAACGATCATCCTCAAGACCATTATTTTTTGCTGGTTCCATTGGTGGTAATGGTCTTACAAATACAGCTGTTAAGCTATTATTTTTTTTTATTAAATCATTTTGATTAATTGTTGTTGGATCTTGTGTTATAATTTTATGTTCATTGCTATCATCATCATTATTAAATTTATCAATTTTCCATGTTGATGATGATGTTGATGGTGATGGTGTTGTTTTATTATTTGTCATTTTTGTATTTGTTAATGATGCAAGTTTATTATTACATCTTCTTACTGATACTGTACGATAAAGTAAATCTTCATTTTTTTCAATTTTATCTGTTATTGTTGCATGTACTATTTCTTCAATAAAATAAACAATAAAAAAACCAATGCAAAATAATAATTCAGCCATACTTAATTTTCCAAGTTTAAATAATTGACCATTATTTTGATGACGTTCAACACTTTCACGTACTTCTGGTGCTAGATGAAGAAATGTCGTAAAGAGTAATACACCACCTCCAAAACACAGAAGTAGAGATGTCAATAAGCCCTTTTTTTTTTGTTTTTTTAAATTAAAAAAAAATAAATAAATAAATATTATTATAGATTTTTTTTTTTTGATTTATATATATATCAATTTTGCAAAAGTTTTTCTTCCAAGAATTAAAGAAATTAATCAAGTTTCTATAGAGTTATTTTAATTATTGATATAAATTATTTAAAAAAAAAAAAAAAATCATTTGGAAAAAAACCTTTATACAAAATTGATTAATAAAAATTGTTTTTTGTTTTTAAATTCATACTTGTGTTGATTTGTTGATTGTTGTTGATGAATTGTTAGTTGTTGTACTTGATGTAGATGATAATTCCGACATTTGTTTTTTTTTTGTTTGACAACGTCCAACAACAAGTGGTAAAATTCCAAGTATCAATGAACCAATACCAAGTACAATCATTGCAACAATTTTTGTTAACAACAATGTTCCAGCTGTCGCTTGATCATTTGATATTTTAAGCTCTGAATTATCCATATTTTTAGCAGCTTTTTATAATAAAAGTCTCTTTGATAAATTTACTATTTAAATTATTTTTTTTTTTCTAATAAAATTGTTGTTACTTTTAGTAGTATAAATAAAAATTATTTAATAATATCCATGTTGATTTGATAAATAAAATATTAAATTGATTTATCACTTTGGTATATCAAATTATTTATTGTTATTTTATCAAGTAACTTATATTAATCACTCTCAGCTGAAAAACTTGAATAATAATTTTCCAATATTTTCACACTTTATATATATGTAAAATAATAATTTTTTGCTTCTTATATTTTTCCTTGATATTTTTTTATTTTAATAAATAATTTATTAAAGATACTAAATGTAATAAAATAATAAAATAAAAAATAATAATCAGTCGTGTGAGACCAGTCAGAATAATAGCGAGGCCAACTGACGACTGACCGTCGTTGTGTATTAATAAATAAAAAATAAAAAAAAAATTTGTTATCACACACTTTATAGACACATAGTCCAAAAGAAACAGAATAAAACTACAAGACACTGTTTGACCCGCTCATACACAGTGATAAAATCGACCTGTTCTTTATCGTTAACGAATAAAAAAAAAATAAAAAAAAAAAAAAAACTAGTAGATTAAAACGACTGAAATAAAATAAAAAAGATACACAAATAAAATCTCAACAGCGAAAAGAGAAAACACATAATTATCATAACTAAAAAAAGAAAAAAAAAATAGTTTAAATTAAAAAAGAATAATAATAATTTAAAATCACTTGGTAATTCCAAAAAAAAAAATTGTCAAAGTTGTGTTTAATTAAATTATTATTATTTTTTTAATTTGATAACACTTGATAAAACATCCCACAAAACACGTGTTATAATCTTCATGAATTTTTATATCTTTTTTTTTTTTTATTTTTCATGTAAAAAATAATAATGATAATTTATCCACGTTTATATTATCATTAATGATATTAATCACTATTGGAATTTGATTGCCAGTTATCCAGATGTCTTTGAGCTGATCGATTGCCATATTCTTAATTTTTTCATTTTTTTCCTTTACTTTTTTATTTTTTTCATCAAACTATAATTAATAGTGTGAATTTTATTTTTTAAATTATAAAATTGCAAAATATATTTCAAGATAGATTAATGATAATAATAATTATTAATTAATAAAAAAAAAATTAATATATTTGTAGAGGTACAACGAACCGGACACTTTTGTAACACTGGTTACCAGTGATTCAAGAATTTGACTCGTGTTTCAATTCCCTTCCTCTTCAATAAATTTTATATGTACATATATATATTTTTACGTATGTACCGTCGTCGTCGTCTACCTCTTGTACCTCTTCCTCCTCTTCCTCCATCACTTTCAAATTTTTCTGTTTTATTTATTATTTTTATACTGTGTTTAATATTAAACGCCAGACTTCCAAATCAACGTGTTTCCTTCACGTCACCACCATCATCATCATCATCATCATCATCATCATCAAGTACTAAATATTATGCTACTGTTATATATATATAACAATATTTATTTTTTTTTAATTTTTACTACACACTTTACATCGTGGTATCTCATCAATTATTATTTATCACTCATGGCCTTCGTTAATCGCATATGTACCTCTATTTTTATTTTTTTTTAATTACAATCAGTCATATGAACACTTGCATGTTTATATACTTAAATATTTTTCATTGTGTTTATATACTTCTCAATGAAAAATATAAAATAACAAGTATAATTGAATTAATTTTTCCGAATTGCCATTTAGATAATTATTTTTTTTGTTTAGAATAAAATCTATTTTTAAATTATACCCTAGACAATATTATAAAAATTAAACACTTACCATCAGGTGTAAATTATTCCCTGATATTTAAATATTTTTATGATGAAATTATATTAATTTATTCATGAAATACAAAGCCAATGAAATAGGAATATAAAAATAGAGAAATATTTGTCTGAACAAAAAGGTATAATATTTTTTTTTTTTTACTTACTGAATTTTTGAAGAAGTGCTAAAGCAATGAAACCAACAGCAATTGATAAATACTGACGAATACCATCACGATGATGTTGTAAAATTTCGAAAAATACAACATAAAATAGAGTTCCTGTTGCAATTGCCTGTTGATAATAATAATATAGTTAATTTATATTTTAATATTATTATTAGTATATTGTTTTTTACCTGAAGAAACAATGCAGTAATACTGGGATGAGACGAAGCATCTGGATTACCTCCTACCATATATAATCCAATGCCAATACCAAGTGGTGATACAATGGCAAATACACACACGTAAAAAATACTTAAACCACGATGAGTTTTTGCGGCTATTAATTGTACACCAATACAAAATGCTATCACAAATTTGTGTACTGATACAGCCAATGCCATTTTCCTATTATTAAAATACATTCAATTTATCATTTAAATTAAGTGTCTCTTATTTGTTTAAATTTAAATTGAATCCTTACCAAACACCACTTTCATCTTTCATCAATCCAATGGCTAATCCTTCAAAACATTCATGAACAGAAAGACCGAGTATTATTAATAATCCTTTTAGCGATGTTTTTAACGTATTTTCTTTTGAATTTAAAATTTCAATTGGTAAATGACTGTGACCATTGTGTGAGTGTCCATGGTCATGGATTCCATGATCATGATCATAACTACTAAAAAATAAATTCACAATTTTATTATTATTATTTTTTATATTTTTTATTACTATTATTTATTTACCTGCGTGAATGACCATTCATTGATGTATTAACTCTTCCATTTTCAATAAGATCATTTGTACTTCTGTTGACATTTGTTGCCATGACTGTTGCTATTTTTGATTGTCTTCTATGTAACAATAGTTGAACTAATTTTTCAACTAATTCTTCAACCAAAAACATGATAAAAAATCTAAAATAAACGTTGATTTTTATATTATTATTTTTCTGATAATATTATTATATTTATTTGTATAAATATTTTTTTAAAATTACCCAAGACAAACAACTGATTCAGTGGGAGGTAGACCAGGTATTCCCAAATCATGTTCTTCAATTTCTTCATCAAAATGTTCTCTGACTTCAGGCAAAAGATGTAAAAATGTTGTTGCAAATAATACACCTCCACCAAAACCCATTAGCATATCAACGATTTTTGAATATCTGTACAATTTGAAATGGAAAAAAAAATATGCTTATTCAACTGTTAAAATAGTTATAGGAATTTTAATGCATGGGTTGTAATATATAATATTATTTACCTGCTTGATTTATTGTGTGTGCTGAAATACTTTGATACAAAAATTGGCACAACACCCATTATTATGCTCACTGATGATAGAAAAATCATTGCACCTATTTTGTACATTGCTGTATTGTTTAATTCTTCCATTGAAACTTCACGATGATGGTGGTGACTATCATTGTGATTGTGATTGTGTAAAGCCATTTTGTCAGTGACAATAATATTTTTATCAGCTGAAAAAATAAATAAAATATTTAAATATAAATAAAAATAAATTAGTGACGTTGATTATAAGATAATAAATATATTAATGACTAATTTTAATATTAAAAGACACGCAGTAAATAAATTATTTTATATATATTAATTTGAAAAAAATATATCAACATGTGGTCTTTAATTAATAATGAAATATACAAGTCACACAAAGTTTCCAGCTCATTCAATTTCTAAAATTATATTTTTTTTTCAACACAAAACGTGGCATCAAGGAAAAAAAAAAAAAAAAAAAAAATGTCCGCTTGCGTATTACAAATAAATTGTAAATAATATTTTCTTTTTTTTTTTTTTTTGTCCAATTATTTACAGTTTTACTTTCTCAATAATATTTTGTCCCAATTGAAAATTTTTCAATGAAATTTCAACACAAATTGTCGCACAAATAAATTGGAGTAAAAAAAAAAAAATTAATTAACTAATAATCCAAATAAATAGAAAATAAAAAATTATAGTATATAAAATTTAAATCAATGTAGGCAGTAAAATACATCCTGTTTTTTAATATATATAAAAATTATAAATTAAATAAATTTTTATTTCTTTTTTAAAAAATTATAACACGACGTGCAATATTGATAAAATGTGTATTTTTTTTAAAGAGAATTATAAATATAATTTATATGATTAATTAAAAATTTCCAGATATACACATTGACATTAAACATCTGTATCGATATCACAATTAAATATATATATATAGGTCGATTAGCCGATATCTTCCTGCGATGATCTTAATCATAATTGCGTCATCTCAGTGTATCAATTGTATTTCAAAAATTATTTTCGTTCAAAGTAAGATAGAATTTTAAATACTCACTCAATTAAAATTATTTTTTTTCCAGTTAATCACTTGATTTTTATACTATTTATAAATATAATAATTATATTAAATAAATAATATGTTAACTTTGTTTTATATTAAATTAAATTTTTATTTTTTTCTTGTGATAAATTAATTAATAGAAAAATATTATTACTATGTATCATGAACAAAGGTAATATAAAAATAAAAAAATTATATAAACTTAAATTTTAAATGTATTTTATATGTTGTCTTGAAGACTCGACACCGGTGACTTGAGAACAACTAATAATACCTCAATATCCTGAGGTAAAATACGATTTTCTCAAGTTAGAGTGGGAGCTAGATGACACCACTTATAGCCTCCGTGATAGAGTGAACAAAAAATATAGGGGGGATAACAAGAGAAGCTTCTTTATTTTATTTATAATATATTTTTTTAAATAATATTAATATTTTTTTTTAACTTCGTTCATTTATATTGTCAAAAATTGGAAAAAAAAAAAAATATCGAGATAAGATTTTTAAATTATCTACTGATAAATACGGTCAAAATGCTATAGATTTTTTTTTTTTTTTTTAAACTAATGAAAGCCAACAAAATGGTTTTTTTTTTTTTATTATTTACTATTTTTTTTTATTTAAATTCGAATTTAAAAATTTACTTGGATTATTTTCTTTAAAAGAAATTTAGAAACTTAATTTTTTGAATTGTTTATATTTGTTAATTATAGTTAAATGAGAAAAATATTGATTAAAAAATAAACAATATTGTTTTTAGTAATATATTGTAACTCTTCATGTTGAGAGATGCGAACTACTGAGGTTTTGCTGAGGAGGGAATTCATGATGAACCTTTGAGTTTTGTCCTGTCTTTCAACATAGAGTTATAGCATATCTTGAATCTCGTATAGACTTGTAATATCATACAGGGGATACCGCTCAATTAGTTTGAATTCCGGTTTTGCTCATAGTAATTGTCCTCCCATTTCATCTTGGCGTGTTCTTGGAATTAAAATAATGGTAAAACCCAAATAATCATTTTGCAATAAATCAAGCTCATGTTCATCTATTAGATAATTACCTTTTTTTATATTTTCTAAACACTAACAACAATATTTTTCCTTATGACTTTTTTTTTTTTTATAAATTATCTTTGTTTTTCTTTTAGAAATACATTGTTGAAGATTATATTATTTCATTGTAATAAATACATTCTATTTGTTTAAAATAAAACATTAAAAATGCAAAGCATGCACATTAAATTTTAGTCATGAATTTTCGTAATATAATACTAAAAACACAATTGTTTTTTTTTTTTTAATTATATTAATTTAGCCGGAAATTGAATAAAGATAAAAAAAATATTAAATAAAAAAATTACATCATTTGACAAAAAATATTCAAAAATAAAAATTGAATTTATTAAATTTTTGCATATTTTAAATGCGTTTTATATTTATTGGTTTATATATTATATATTCCTGTTTTGATTATTTTTTTATTATCGAAATAAAATTTTAAAAAAAAAATAATATTACATCGTCTGTAGAAAAACACAAGTGTTATCCAAATCGTAAATTAAATATGACGCATCATATGCGATGTTTACTATTCGCTAATTTTAAGGCACATTTTTCTTTTTATTATATTTTTTTTTACCTTATGTATTTGATGGTGTTTATCAATAACATTCCAGAATTATCAATAATATATAAACATATTTTTTCATAAAAAAAAAAAAAGGTATTCTATTTTAAAAAATCAGCAAAAAATTACTCAGTTTTTGTTTACGGATATTTAATTAAAATAAACATTCCATTGTTATTAATAATTTTGTTATTATTTATATTATTTGTCAGGTAATATTTTAGTAAATATTTGTTTTATAAATAAATATACGTGTCATACTTTTTTTTCCGCATATTGGTCATGAAAAATACACTAAATGTCATGTTTTAACGATTTAAAAGATTTATTGTTTTATTTTATGTATAGATTTAAAGAATTGTTTATTATTAAAAATATTCATTTTAAAAAAAATTAAATAGACAACAATACTAGGAAAAAAAAATGATATAAATATGCAAATTTTAAGCAAAGTAATTGTTGTCAATATAAAATAAATTTCAACAAACAAATACATTTAAAAAAAAAACATCTTTAAAGTTATTATTTCATCTCGTTGTATGAATGAATATTGAAAGTAGTTAATCAAATATCTTGACGTCATTTTCCTTAATTATCAATCATAAAATTCCATTTAAAAGCGAAAATGATACTCGAGTTTGTCAACGAGACAATTTTAAGATGATTATTCATGACAATTATTTAAAAACAAAAGATCTAAACAGTTACAGCTTTAAAAAAAAATAAAAATATTTAAATAAAGATCTATACTCAACAGGTAGATAAAAAAAATAAATAAAAATAACAAGCTTGAATTGACAAGTGTTTGTAACATTTTAAATTTTTGAAATACTCAATAAATGTTGTAAATATTTTTCAGCAATTGTTGTGTAATTATATGATGCAATCTATTTTTTTTTTTTTTACTTCTAATTTGTCTAATTTATTTATAGTCTTTTTCAAATCATGCAATTTGACTGAAACAATGGATTATTTTTTTATCAGTACGGAAATGTAATTTTAAATATAGAAAAATATAAAAATTATTATTTTGTATATAATATATTCTCATCTATTATACAATGAAATAAAAAATTATTATAATTTTTATTTATTTTAAGGATTGAATATTTATTCAACTGTTTGATGAGTCAATGGTTTTACCTGTTGATGATATAAAAAAAAAAAAAAACGGATATACATAAACTTGAATAAATAATAAATTATTTTCGATCAATTTATTTGTGTTTTTCTTGTCGTAAAAAAGTTATTGAAAAACAGATTAATTTAACTTATGATACTTAAATTTGTGTGTGTTTTTTTTAATCTTTAATTATTATCATAAATAATTTCATAGATTTTTTTCTATTGCTTATTTTTAGGTTTTATATTATCTTTATATTCGTGAATATGGTTATCATCTCGACCTGTTTAATACATCTAAAATAAATTATTTATCGAGGTCTTTGTGATTAATAAAAAGCCCCCCGGGGGTCTTAAAAAAAAAAGAACAATTTATAGAATTAAATCGTGATTATTTTATAGAAAAATAAATACTTGTAAAAGCAAATTGTTTGAATTGCGAAACATTGTATAAAATAAATAAATGGTAAATTAGAAAAATAAATTTTTCTTATAAATTTAATTTTAGTAAAACAATCTTGATACAGTATATATAAAATATATATATTAGCGAGATGAAAAATATAAATTAATAAATATTTAGATTTAAAATTGCACAAATAATATACTAATGTAAAAGAAAATAAATTTAAAAAATCGAATCGAGTAAATTGAAAAGAGAAAAAAAAACTAAAAATCATCCACAAGGTACATTCTCTTTACAATAATTAGCATGGGAAAGGCTATAGATCAATGATGTCCTTGTAAGAATAAGTTAACAAAACACAAAGTGTTTTTTTTTTTTTTATTTTTTAAGATAAATAAACTCAAGTCATGTGTTTGATCGACAACTTAAATGATATACCGTAAATTATAATGTGAAAGAATTTTTTTCACATGTACACATACAACAGGTACATATAAAAATAAATATATATTGCTTAATTTACATTTGAAAATTCAAAACTACATAATAAGAAATTTGAAAAGTAACAAAAAAAAAAAAATGATACATACCGACAAATTCACAAGTAATGGTGATACCACAATGTAAACGGAAAGAGTACATATTATAATAATAAAACACATCATATATGGAAGTCATGATGCGGATATAATTTAACAACAAACGTGATATTTTTTCATCATTCAAATATATATATTTAAATATCCCTTTGTTAAATAAAAGACAACATTTTTTTTATTTTTTCAATAATAATATTTATATATATTTATTTATTATTAAATAAATATTTTTAATTTAATTAAACTAAGCTAAATTTATTTTTAAATTCAATTTCCTACTGACTACAAAAAAAAAATCAATTTAAAAAAGAAAAAATGACGAAATATATTTCAAAATAAAAGTTAATTAAACAAATGAAATTTTGAGAATTATAATTATAGCAACAATGACACAATTAAATTGTTTTTTATAAACTATTTAGTGTTAAAAAATATATTATATATATACTAACTTGTAGACCTTCAATGAAAGTAGGATGCTGTCCTTGTAAAATAAAATAACAACACGCAACGAAATATAATCAACAGTGATTTTTTACATCTAGAAATGTTTAAAGTGAAAAAAAAAAAAAAAAAACAAGTATTACTTTTAAATTAAACAAACACAGTACTTAAAACTTGCAAAAATAGAAAACACCATATTTTAATTATCACTTGAATTGCACAGCTGTTGATATGTCATAGAAAAATTACAAAAATGATTGAAAATTAATTTAATAAATGATTAAGAGTATGCAAAATTATTAGCACATGAGGAATATATTGTATCTATCTTGCTGTGCGCACTTGACTGGACCACATACACCCATAAGTTTTTTTGCTACTCAATTGGCAGTTCACCCTGGAATTCCCTTTCCCCTTCATTTAAATCACGCGATTTCTTCCTTTCTTTATATATATAAATAAATATAATAAACTTGAAAACATTTTATAAATAATTTATAGAATAAAATTTATTCAAATCATTTATAAATTAATTCAATTTGATATTTTTTGATTTTTAATTTTCAACTTATATAATAAAATTATATTTTTAAAATATTATACAGTTGATTAGATATGGACCATCATTATAAATTGAATTTCTTTTCTTTTCTAAATTTATTTTTAAATCGTCTATAATTTTTTAAATATAGTTATCATCTTGACCTGTTTATAACGCCGTCTGGCACTATATAAATTAAAAGATTTTTGATTAATTAAATATACCCTCGGGGTGTTGGAAAAGAATAATTCTAGATATTGTTTATTTAAAGAAAAGTAAATAGCAATTAAGTAAGCTAGCCCACTAGTTCAAAAATATAAAATACATTTATGTAATTTAAATTTCTAAAAATTAATTTTAATTAATTTATTATTAAAAGTCAAGAAAACTTAAGGTAGATAAAGTTTATATCCAGTTTGCAAAAGTAATAGTAATGTTGAAAAAAAAAATACTCGTTGATCAGACAAATCATTATTAATATTATAAATAATTTCATAGAAGTTTTTTTTCTTTGCATACATATTACTCTTAAATAACATGGTAATTTTTAATAATTTGTAAAAGTGTTTAAAGCAACTTTATTTACCGTTATAAATTTAATAATTATACAGTCATTTTGTAGAATAATTATGGATTATAGAAAAATCGTTTATCGTTATATTTATTATTAGATGAATTTATTTTTAAGCTATCAAGGTTATATTGTCGATTAAAATTATTGTAAAAAATTAATAATATATTTGAATTATTCAAAATGAATAATATAATAATTTTTTTTCTCATTCTATCGAACTTTTTAGTAATAAATATAAAAATTTTAAGGTCATTGACTGGCTATTATCAAACTGATATTTTTCTTTGTTTCAAGTATTATTTTTCTCAATACCAGATGAATTAGATAATTAAAAAAAATATTAATAAATCAACAGATTGAATTAACACAATCAAATATTGATATTTTATATTTTATCTAAATTTTTTTACTTATATATTTGTAAATTTATATTTTTCTTTTCATCGATGTTATTTTCATTCTCATCAAAATTAAATTCAAACTTAATTCTTATCGTAGCGCGCTTATCCTTATTTGTTTTGCGACATGGAATATATAAAAAAAAGACGATTTCAATCGTCTGAAGTTTGATACACACGTGGCTACGTTTAAATTGCCAAGTAAACATTTTAAAAAATTTTATATACTCGAGTCAAATGAAGGTCTGATAATCTATCTATATTTTTAATATAATCGCATTTATATAAATACAATATCCAAGATAAAAAATAAAAAAACTCGTTTAATGTAAATTTTTTAATAAAATTTTATACTTAATAAACCTAGTGCTTTCGAATTAATTAAATATTTTAATACTCGTTTTGATTTTTTGTATTTTCAAACTGTTTTTGAATTATAAAAACCTGTTTAAATTTTACCTGTTTAAATTAAACTCAACCACAGTGAAGTATGACGCAAATACTTGAGTAGAAAAAAAAAAAATTCAAAGCCAGAGATATATTTGCAAGATAAGAAAAATATATGTCGATAATATTTAAGTTTGATATACCAAACGATCTTGAATTGATCTTGATGATGAAGGCATTACAGGAAAATTCATATCTTGGCTAAAAGTTGATTCTATCATTTTTATTTTCATAAAGGTTTATAGATAAAAATTTGTTAAAACGATGCACCCTTCTCTTTGTACAAGTGTCATTTCGAATCAATCAATCAATCAATTAAGAGTTTTCATAAGAAAAAAAAACCGTCTGAAACATTTTATTACATTTATTTTTCCTTGGAAAATTTATATCAATATAATGAAAGCTAATATGTATTAATAATTATTATAATTAGCACTCAACTTGATATTGATATAAGAAATATCAATATGCTGTAAAAATAAATATGTTTGTTAAAAGTAATAATTAATAGTACATACATATAAAACGATGGATGATTTAATTATTATTAAATACATCAACATTGGTTGGCTCATATTGTTGACAATAATTTCAACTGCGTTATAAAACTTTCCATTGAAATTTCAACTTTCGCAATATATACATTTGATTGAAAAGAGATCATACACATGATTTTAAATTATAATGGAAAAACAAGAGAAATTTATCAGTATTTTACAAAACTTCATTGCAAGTTTGCAACATAAAATAGTTGTCGGTTTTTGTTGAATAGTTTTTATATTGTTATTAGTTTAACTTCCGGTGATAAAATTATTTTTTTTTTATTTTTAAATTGATATTATTATTTTAATGAGTTTAAATAATAAAAAAAGTAAAAAGTACATTTTATGTTGTGGGATGAAAATATTTTTATTGTAAAAATTAAAGTCATTTATTTTGTTAATAAGTAAATTAGAATTATCAAAAGATTTAGTTTAGTGGGTCATTGATATTTTTATAAATTTATATTCTTGCAATGAGATACTACTTTCACATATGTGCAATTTGATTATCATTTTTATCTAAATTTTATTGTAATGACTAAGTTTATTATTTATTTATTATTTTTACATATTATATTATGTTATTTTAAAACTTTTACAAGACATTACTCAAGCTCAGCTGAATCTCTACATTTTTTATACCATTTCCATCAATATCCCTTGTCCATATCCGTTCCATCAATGATCTTCCTATCTTCCTGGCAATGCAATTAAGTGCTTGATATTTTGCACCAAGTGTTATTGGATTGCCTCAAGATATGGTGACTTCATTTCGCATGCATTGTAGTTGGTGACATTGTCATACAGCCCCTCATAAAAAAAATTAATCTTCAGTTAATTCAATGATAATTTATAAATATTTTTTAAGGTAAATTTTTTTATTTACCTGTTTTTTTATTGATATCCCAAATGAACTGGTGTGTATACTAGTCTATGTCAGTGTCGTGAACAATCTATACCATATGAATAGAATGATATGGAAAATAATTGTCTATTTAAATATTCAATATACCAGAATTTTTTTGTAAAGTTATTCAACAAGTATAAGTACAGTTTTATTGTTATTTTTTTTTTTTCAAACAGAACACGTGATAAGTTTTTTTTTTTACCTTGTTGATATACTTAATAGCGACTCTACCAACAATTGATAGCATACAGTTTCTGTAGTATCAATTGTAAGTAAAAATTTAATTCTTCAATTATCGTAAATAAATTTGTATATAATTGTAATTTAAAATTTAATCACTTATAATCAATTGAATGTAAATTATATCATTCTAAATACACAAAAATACAAAACATATTTATCATAACTATAAACAAGTATAATATTAATTTATTTATTTACAAAATCCAACTTACTTTAATTTATTTGTTTATTTATTTAAATTTTTAAAAAATAATTTATTTAAATAATTTCAAAGATACACAAAGGGTCATCATTTAAATATAAAAAAATTAAATTCACCTTACTCTTGAATTCCAGATGATGATGATGATGATGATCGGGGTCCGCGTGGCACAAACGATTGATAACGAAAATAACCGAAATACAACGAACAGGAAAAAGCATTACAACGGCAGTTGAGCGCAGAACCTCGTGCCGATTGTGTGTGTGTTGTCGTTTCAAGTAAATTGTTTTCATAAATAATTTGACATTAACCTTGATATAAAAACATCAATAAAGTGAGTACTTACTGTCACAATTTGTCCATATAAAAAAAACCCTCTTGTCGCAAAATTAAATACAGTATTTTTTTAAATAATTTAAAATATAATTTTATTACAAAGATTTGTTTTCGTTGACTATACCGGTCGTCGCGGGCGCACCTGTTTGATGTGTATCTAAAAAAAAAAAATGTCACACCAACAGTATGTTGTAATTATTTTAGTGTAATGTTAAAAAACATAATAATATATTTGTGTGTTATTTTTTTTAATTACATTTGTCATGATCACAAAAATCCATTGGTCATTCGCTTATTATTATTGTTTTTATTTTTTGTATACATTGTTGTACCAGCTGATAAAAATAATTACAAAAAACAACAGGTAGATCATCTTTGTCTTGGACTCTTACGTAGAAAAATTGTTTCATTAAAAAAAAAAAAAACAGATAGATTTTTTTAATTGCCTTTGTAAGGAGTAATTTTATATTTCTCGTTTTGAAAAGGAAAAAAATAAATTTATTATATTGTATCTAGTATCGCGATTGTTCAAGTTTCTTTTTTTTCTTTTGATAAAAATGATTATTAATTTCGTATTTAATCGAGTTGATTAGATAGTATCTCGTTGCTAAATAAAGAAATAAAATATTAATTATATCAAAGTTCTGCGAGAGAGAATATTTAGCTTCTTTTTTTTAAACAAATAACATTTTTTTTTTTTTTTTTTCAGTGTAGACATAATTTATCTTTTAGACTGAATTACTAATTTTTTTTTATTTTTAAATTTATAAATACTTTAAAATGTGTATTAACGAAAAAAATAATTTTTTTTATATATTAATTTAACAGACAATTAATTACAATTGAAAAATTAAAAAATTGAAAGTATTTTCACTGAGAATTGAGACTTTCTTCATTTATTTTATTAATGATTTTATTATTTTCATAGTTTTGAAAGTAAAAGGATAATAGCCATAATCATTTAATATTATTCTAATTTTATATATTTTTTAAAATAATAATAATAATTGTTAATGGCTCATTAGTAATATATAAATATATCACACAAATTTTATCAAATTTTAATAGTTTTTTGAAGTTTTTATTGTCATTCTTGTCGATTGTTCTAATGATTTCCATGTTACCAATATTAAACGATGACCACTCTGTTTTTAAATAAATTTCAACAATTATTTTTATAATAATATATATAAATTTGTATGGTCTGCTTCGGTTATAGGTGGTTAGCGAAGTAGAACTATATTCTATTATGTTCATCAGGTGCACTCTCACAGTGCATAATCTCATTTAAACCTGTAAAAAAATTTATTTATTATTATTAAAAATAATACTAATTGATAATATTTTGAATTTTAATTTAATCAATAAATTTATACTTGATAAAATTATAATAATAATCTTTAAGTAAATTTAGAAAAAAAAAATTAATTTAAAAACGAAAAATAAATTTTAATAAAACGCTGAATAAATTTAATTTTCATATTCAAATAAATTAAATTTTAATAACAAACGAATTTAATTTTCATATTTAAATATCTAACATTTTATTTAATTGTTTTAAAATTTAAAAAAACAATGAATTAATTAAGAAATTATAAAATAATAATTATATTTATTTTAATAATATTTTGATAAATATCTAGGGCAAATGAATATAAATTTTATTAGCCTAGAATTTTTTTATTATTGTCTTCCTGTTGTTATAGTCTCTCTCTCTCTTGCGCAATATAAGTGAAAAAAATTATATACATACTTTCATTCTCATTATCCAGTTTCTATTGTCCTTTGATAATTACCTCACACAAAAAATTGAAGAAAAAAATATTTTTTCACTTGGTAATTATTTAAAAAAAAAACTCTTACATCTAAAACAACAAAATAACATATTACATATAATTTTTTAAAATAAATATTAATTAAATTTATTAATTATATTAAAACTTGATATTAAATATTGAAAAATTCTTGTAGTTCAGGTTTCGAAATTACTCAACCATAATTTTCGAAAATAAAATTATTTACTATATATAGATATTTAATCTTAATATTGAGATACATTAATTATCATAAAAATTATAAATAATAATGTCAATTTAAATAAACTTTTTGACAATTATAATTTTATGTTAAAATTAATTCCCAAGTAACCTCGTAAATAATTATTTTCAACGTGTGATTTTCTCGCTATATTGAATGAAAAAAAAAATTTTTTTTTTACTCAGTTCATAAAGAATGAGAATAACTAAACGCCCATGCAATTTTTCTACGGTTGCATAATTTTACTGTTCGTGTACCTTCACTGTGAAGATAATTATCATTGAAATTTTTATTGAAAAAAAAACACTGCGCCCATCGAAAAAATAATATCAATTTAAATGATACATGCAACGTGAGCAACTATATTTCTCTTTTGTATTATAATTTAAAATACAAAAAATATAGATATATAAAACATATGACAAATCAGCAACAATATCAATGGCATTAAATTCGATGCGTCAGTTTTAAATTTTATTATAATAATTTCCTAACATCCCACACACACCCATCAGGTTACTCAGAAAATCCTAGTTGGGGTTGAGCGTCATCAGCTCCATTTATATGACCATGATCATACTAAAAAGTTGCACCAATTAATATATACTTCATCCATATCTATTTTTAAATAAATTGAATTTTATTTTTTTATTTTTAAACAATAGATACCTATCTACTTGAATATAATTTCAACCTTGAAAATATATATTATTTAACACTTGTAAAATAAAATTCGAGCAATTTCATAAATAAATAAAATCAATTTTAAATATTTTTACATCAAATAATAATATATAGTTAATGTAATATAATATAGTATTATATTTACAAGCTATAAAAAAACATTGAGAAAGTCCAATAAATATATAAATTGTGTTTTTAAAGCGTAGCCAAATATGCGTGAATGCCCTCGAATATAATTTGTATATAAATGATAAATACCTGGTGTTTTTTCATGTGAGTGAGTGAGTGGGCATTGAAGATAGGTGTTTATATTAAATATACAGATGATGAAGTAAAAAAAAAAAAGGGTGGTGATGATGATGATGATGCCGTGCATGCACAAGAACAAATGCGCAAAAGGTGCGTGGTGATGATGGTGGGTTATTGTTGTTGTTGTTGTTGTCTTGTTCAATATATATTTTTTATATACAATGAGAGAGAAAATAAGCATCACGGTATCTGGTTGTCTTGGGTTCACTGGCCGTGACTAGGTTGACTATGGATTTAATAAAGAATATCATAGATAAATTTATACATTTTACTTTCTCTATGATTAACGAATCGAAACGAATCGAATTTGGATTTTCTTGCTCCAGTATTTTCAAATTTAAAAAAATGAGAAAATATTTTTGTATATAAAGAAAACAAAAAAAAACAAGAACTTGAATATATATTTGTTTATATTATTATATTAGAAAAATAATATTTTATAATTAAAAGTAAAAATTGTAAAAAAAAAAATTTATTAGCGCGTGTCTCCGGAAGTTGGCAACTCGCCCATACTTCTTCCGGCTTGTCATGGACAATTTTTGTATATATATTTTTTTTTTGTTTCCCCTCTTACCAACCCTTGTGACTGATATATATTTTTTTTTCATTGTTTTGTTTGAATACGTGTGTTTTGAATATTATTTCTGTCTCGCCCCTTATTTCCTGACCGGACGTTTGTCATCACTCTCCTAGATTTTTTTGATGGTCTATTGATTTTAAAAAGTATGATTGTGTTGAGATAAAAATACACAAAAACCAGGTAACATAAAATTTATATTATCAAATATAATATAAAATTTATTTCATTTGAATATATTTGTTTACCGTTGATGATTGAAAAACAGCTGTTGATCATAAGATCTTCTGTTGGAATGAAACGGCATCAAGATGAGATATAAATTTGAAATAATAGATTTAGTAAAAAAAAAAAGAATCAAAAAGAATAAATAAAAGGTGAATAAACTTGCAAAAGAAAATAAAAATATATATTTATTTTCTTGTTTAAAATTGTAGTTTTTATTTGTTAGTTGTCTTTTGCTGTTGGGCTTGGATGATGATTGTCCAAACGGCATATCTAAAAAAAAAAAAAAATTTTACTGTCTATTCCTCTGCAATTGTAGAAAACATAGTATTTATTTTTTATTTCTTATTCCCTTCTTGAAATTCGTAAATTATTGCTTACTTAAAATGGTCGAAAACAAAGTAATAAAAGTTTAATTTTAATTAGTTAAAGATTAAATTAATGGAAAATAAAAATGCATTTTAGTCAAATACAGATGCACGTGATTGTTGAAAAGATGAGGATGAGAGTTGAGAGTGTCTTTTACCGTTATAAACCAGAAATATATATACATTTTTTTTAACGGGATACAAGACTGTTGAATAAGGAAGGCAAATGAAAGGCTAGATAAGCATGCATACAATAATAATAAATATCATGATGATGGTGTTGATCTGCTTTGGTATGCTAAAACAAGTAAAATCATGGCTTTAAGATAATGTAAATTTTTCTTTTTTGATATTATATTGTCTCATGATTTTTCTATAAACTAAATTCTTTTTCACAAAATACCAAGCCCATAAAATATTTCATCATCATTGAATGTCAAAAGTTCAACATGATATATTGTTTTTTTATTTGTTTTTTTTTTTGTTATTATTATTGTCAATTGAATATTTATCAAAATATATTTAATTAAACTCCTTTCTTTATTATCAATTTGTATATAAATAATAAAAAAAAAATTGTAAATTATATTTTTTAGTTTAAATTATTGTTGGAAAAAAAATTAAAAATAAGTCATGTTTTTTTTATCTGCATTCAGTATAATACTTTTGGCATTGATAAACTGTTATCGAGATAAGAAACAATGATATTGTTTATTGATAAGACACCACATGAATATTAAAAAAAAAATAAAACTATTAAATTAGTTATTTTGTATAGACTTAATTTAATCGAAATTATCAATCGAAATAATATTTTAATATTTCGAAATTTGTTTTTATTATAAAATTTTATTGAATGTTAAAAGTATATCTTGACCCTGACAATATGAGTCACCTGGTTGAGTTGAAAGAATTTTTTTTTTACTCAGGTAAATCTAACCGATCGATCAAACACTTGTGTTGCTTCTTCGTCGATAATAACCAGACAAAGAAAAAAAAATAAATAAATGTGGTCAGTTGAATACGACAAGCAACGCGATAATATAAAATAATATTTTTTAAATTTAAAAAGTAAACTTTGTTAATGTTAAGTAAAATAAAATTCAATAAATAGTATAAATAATATTAAAATTAATTTTAGATAGAAGAAGTCATGGAGAACCAGCAGGTGTGGGTACGTGACCCAAACGAGGGATTTATCATTGGAAAGTTTACAGACATGGTGGATGGTGATGCTCTCATTGTCCCTTTGGATAAAAAATATTCACAACGTACATGTCCTCTTGATGAAGTTTATCCAGCAGGAGAATACACCAAAGACGTCGAAGACAATTGCAAGTATTATATCTATTTGTAAATTTAATTTATGTCATCTCAAATAATCAAGTATAATATTTATATTTTTATTTTATCATTAGGTGCCCTGATGTACCTGAATGAGGCAACTCTTCTTAACAATATTCGCACTCGTTATTTTAAAGATCGTATATATGTAAGTTAAATTAAATTTATCTTCATTAAAATGTAACTCTCCCACGCGTAAACATTAAACAATCAGATTGTTGCAACAACTGAGATGACTAATGACTCTTTTTTTTTATTTTATTTTATTTTTTTTCCACCTGGTGAAAAGATATTTATTATTTCTTGATGTAAAAGAAATTTTCTCCCACGTAAAATAAAAAATGAAATGATTAATGACTTAATTTATGCTTACATATATATTTCAGACTTATGTTGCAAATATTTTGATTGCTGTTAATCCATATTGTCCAGTAAAAGATTTGTATTCATCACAAACAATAAAAAAATATCAAGGAAAATCATTGGGTGAAACACCACCTCATGTATTTGCAATTGCTGATAAAGCATTTAGAGATATGAAAGTATTAAAACAAAGTCAAAGTATAATTGTATCAGGTGAATCAGGAGCTGGTAAAACAGAATCAACAAAATATTTATTACGTTATTTATGTGATTTATGGGGCTCAACAGCTGGACCAATTGAACAAAAAATTCTTGATGCAAATCCAGTATTAGAAGCATTTGGTAATGCTAAAACAAAACGTAATAATAATAGTTCACGTTTTGGTAAATTTATGGAAGTACATTTTGATAATAAATGTCAAGTTGTTGGTGGTTATATATCACATTATTTACTTGAAAAATCACGTGTATGTATACAAAGTCCAGATGAACGTAATTATCATGTATTTTATTTAATGTGTGCTGGTGCACCAATTGATTTACGTCAAAAATTAGGTATAACAAAACCTGATGATTATCAATATTTAAAAAATGGCTGTACACAATATTTTTGTAATGATAAATCAAATAAAAAATTAAATGATTCACAAAAAAGTAAAAATCATATGACAAAAGGTTGTTTATCTGATCCAATATTAGATGATATTGAAGGTTTTAATTCAGTTGATAAAGCATTTACACGTCTTGGATTAAATGCAAATGAAAGATTTGAAATTTATACAATGGTTGCTGCTGTATTACATCTTGGTAATATTTCATTTGAAGATAATCCTGAGGATACAAAAGGTGGCTCAAGAATAACAAAATCATCAGATAATGCTGTATTAATGACAGCAAAATTATTAAGTATTGATACTGATGAATTACGACAAGCATTAATATCAAAAGTAATGCAAACAAGTCGTGGTGGTATTAAGGGTACAGTTATAATGGTACCATTAAAAGTATATGAAGCAAATAATGCACGTGATGCACTTGCTAAAGCAATATATTCAAAATTATTTGATTATATTGTATCAAGAATTAATGATAGTATACCATTTAAAGCATCAAGTTATTATATTGGTGTACTTGATATTGCTGGTTTTGAATATTTTAAAGTTAATAGTTTTGAACAATTTTGTATAAATTATTGTAATGAAAAATTACAACAATTTTTTAATGAAAAAATATTAAAATATGAACAAAATTTATATTCAAAAGAAGCACTTAATGTACCAAAAATATCATATGTTGATAATCAAGATTGTATTGATTTAATTGAATCAAAAATAAATGGTATATTTAGTTTACTTGATGAAGAATCAAAATTACCAACACGTAGTTATTCACATTTTACAAGTGAAGTACATAAAACATGGAGTGGTCATTTTCGTATAACATTACCACGTACATCAAAATTAAAAGCACATCGTGAATTACGTGATGATGAAGGTTTTGTAATACGTCATTATGCTGGTGGTGTTTGTTATCAAACATATCAATTTATTGAAAAAAATAATGATTCATTACATGCATCACTTGAGGGTCTTATACAAGAAAGTGATAATAATTTTTTACGTACACAATTTGAAAAATTACCAAGTCAAAAAGGTAAATTAACATTTATAAGTGTTGGTAGTAAATTTAAAACACAATTAGGTGAACTTATGGATAAATTAAAATGTAATGGTACAAATTTTATACGTTGTATTAAACCAAATAATGATATGATTGATCATTCATTTGATGGTGCTAGTATACTTGGACAATTACGTTGTTCTGGTATGACATCTGTACTTGAACTTATGGAACATGGTTATCCAAGTCGTGTACCATTTAATGAACTTTATAATATGTATAAAACATATTTACCACCAGAATTAGCTAAATTAGATCCACGTTTTTTTTGTGAAGCATTATTACATAGTCTTAAATTAAATAATAAAGATTTTAAATTTGGTATAACACGTGTATTTTTTAAACCAGGTAAATTTGCTGAATTTGATCGTATTATGAAAACAGATCCAGATAATTTAAAAATACTTGTTGCTAATGTTAAAAAATGGCTTGTTAAATCAAGATGGATTAAAATACAATTTTGTGCATTATCTGTTATTAAATTAAAAAATAAAATTATTTATCGTCGAAAACATTTAATTGTATTACAAAAAAATGCACGTATGTATATTGCTATGAAACAACATCAACCACGTATCAAAGGTATTATTAAAATTAAAAATTTTAAAAAACAATTAACACAAATGCATGATATATCAAAACAATTAAATATATCATCAAGAGATAAAACAATCAATGACATAATACAATTACAAAAAGACATTGATATATCTGTTGATAAAATTAAAAATAATCCAACAATAAATACAACTGATATTGATTTATTATATACAAAACTTTCAAATGGTGTTAGTAATATGATGAATTATCTACAAGATACTGTTAAACAACAAAAAATTGCTGAAGAACAAACACGGCTTAAAAATATTAAGCTACAAATGGAAGCTGATGAAAAATTAAAAAATGAAGAATTAAATAAAAAAAAAGAAGATGATGAAAATCGTCGTAAAAGAATTGACATGGAAGCAAGACGTAAAAATGAAGAAGCTGAAAGATTTAAACAAGAAGAAGAAGATAAAAAAACAGCATTAGCACTTCAGCTACAGTTGGAAAATGAAGAAATGGAAAATAGTAGATATCGTGAATTATTAGAACAAGAAAGACGTGATCATGATTTAGCTGTACGTCTTGCACAAGAATCAAATGGACAAGTTGAAGATTCACCACCACTTCCAAGAAGGTAATCATTATTTTTTTATTATTATTTAACGAAATTTAAATTCAATTATCAAGCACATCTATATATAAATAATTGTATATATACAAACAATCAATCAAACAAAAACAACAAAAATTCACATTTCAATTTTATTGCAATTGCACAGTGACTCAGATGTGCGGGTAACTACACCAAACAACAACAGGCTCATCAGGTACCAAAAGTTTTCCCGGGTTCTTGGCATGATTCAATGTTTTTTTTTTTTTGTTTTTTTAATTAAAAAATTTATATCACTAAAACTACTACTACTACTATCACTACTATTATTGTTTTAATATTAATAATATTAATTATGATGCATGCATGTATGAGTTTTTTATATTGTTAAAAAAGACAAATTTCTTTTTTCAAATTCAATTGATTATAGAGCAATTTTTTGCACCAAGAATTATCTAACGGTAGTGGATGTTTACTGTTTTTATTTTTTCAATTTTATTCTTTCAATTTGACTAACGGTTTATGTTATTTTTCAAATATTTAGATCGGAGCAAGTGCGAAATAATCAGGCAATGATGATTAATAAAAAATTCGATTTATCAAAATGGAAATATTCAGAGCTACGAGATGCCATAAATACATCTTGTGATATTGAATTACTTGAGGTAAATATATTATTTAAATTATAGCTAAAATAAAAAAGATGAATATATAAAAAAAAAAAAATAATATTCAAGGCATGTCGTCATGAATTTCATCGTCGTTTGAAAGTTTATCATGCTTGGAAAGCAAGAAATCGTAGACGTACAACTATGGATGAAAATGAAAGAGCTCCAAAGTCTATTATGGAAGAAGGTAATACAGCTTATTTGCTATTAATTTTTAAATCATAATTATAATTTACTCTCATAAATATTAAAATATTTATAATTTTATTAGCTGCAAAATCACCACGTACTCCAATGAAACAACAAATTGTTGAATCATCACAGCGTTTTTTCCGTATTCCATTTGTACGTCCTGGTGCAAGTGGTCAATCAGAAAATCCAAATACTGCTGGTAAACGTGGATGGTGGTATGCACATTTTGATGGTCAATATGTTGCACGACAAATGGAACTTCATCCTGACAAACCACCAATTTTACTTGTCGCAGGTACATTTAATTTTTTCCATTACAATTTTTGAAAAAAAAAATTATATAATAAACAATTACACTATTTAAATAAATATTTTAGGAGTTGATGATATGCAGATGTGTGAGCTAAGTCTAGATGAAACTGGTTTAACAAGAAAACGTGGTGCTGAAATACTTGAGCATGAATTTAATCGTGAATGGGAACGTCATGGTGGTAAACTTTACATTATTCCGGGTGATCGCAAAAAATAATATTTCGAAAATTATGAAAAAAAAAAAAAACACTGATTTCTATAGGCAATATTAAAAGTATTTGTTTTTTTTTTCTGTTTAATTTAAATAAATAAAATATATCGTAGCGTAAAATTCAAAATAAAAAATATATATTCATTTATATATTTAAAATCAACAAGGCTTATTCAATGACGAGTAGTATTTTTGTTTTTTTTTTCTATTTTGAGCTGCACTAATTATAGTTAATTAAAAAGATGAATATATATTTTAGAGATGTCTAGGGCGAAGGAGGGTAACAACATATATTTGACCAATTTATACTGTAATTTTGTTAGTAAAGGGTTGAATGTGATAAATTAAAAGTGTGATTCAAAATAAATATTAAAAAATCATGTTTATCTGCAATAAAAAATATAAAATTTCACATTTAAATTTTATTTGTTTGATAATTTTATTTATTTATCAATTGAATACTCCATTGCCAAGTGAAGACTTATTTTTTAAAAGAGGATAAGACTTCGATTAACTTGTTGAAGGAGGTACCCAACCACCAAATCCTTTTTCCAACTCAATAGCTACAGCGAGACAAAGTCGATCTTTATTTGGTGCAGCAATTACCTGTAAAATTTTTAAAATTAATCGTAAATAGAAATAAACGTAAATGTTGCTGATTTTACACAAGAAGTTAAACACCTCTTTGCCTGTTTCACCTAAGTTTTAAATAATGAATCCACAATTATATGTAATCATTTCCTAGCAATATTCATGAGTGGTTCCGCTTAGACAGACGTATACACAAACGCACGAAGAACTAGTCTAACTTAGTCTTTATTAAATTTAATTTATATTAGATAATATATACCTGAAATCCAATAGGCATTCCATTGTCATCAAGACCCATTGGTACATGAGTCGAGGGAAAACCAATACAATTGCAAAGCATGCAATAAATTGCTGATGTTGTTAAAAATACCGTTTGACCAATTAACGGTGCTGAATGGGTAAATGTTGGACAAAATAAAACTCCATCATTTCCCAATAATTTCTAATTAAAAATAAATTATCATTATTATCATTTCAATATCACAGTTATATTAATGATTTAAAAATACGTATTTATTATGTTTTATTTACTTTTAAATTTTCCTTCAAACGTTGTCCTTTTTTTGTGTACATTGATGCCTTTGAGATTCTGATTAAACCATTCAAGTCTCTTACGATGCTCATGAAAATTGCTGACTTTGAATATTGTGATGCACCAACTAATGATTTTAAAAATTCTAAACCTGAATTCACATCATCCTGAAAGGTTACAAATTTTATTTTAATACTCATTTACTATCATTCATTTTTTATCATAAATAATTGTTGAAAAAAACGTACATCAGAGTTTTTTGGTTTGAGTAATATTGGTGGAACATCAGGCATACCAAAAAATTCGGTGAGTGCAATTTCCGAAGCTTCATCTAAATTTTCAATAATTGGCTAAAAAAAAAAATCATTAAGATATTATTTTTAAAGTAAAAATAATTAATAAAAAAACAACTAACATAAGAAACTTTGGATCCTTTTTTTTTTAAATAATCTGCAGCTCGATTGAGTACATTTTGAATATTTTTATGTGTCGGAATAATTCCAAAACCACGACCACACTCAGGAACAACATAAATTTTTAAATTTGAAAAATCAATTTTATCATCTAGCATTAAATTTTCATTGCATTCTGATGTCATTATTTTCATTGATAAATGTAAATCTTTAGCGTATCTTGTCATTGGTCCAAGAACTAAAAATTTTTGAAAAATTGAATTTGTCGACATTGGATAGTGTCCTTTGATAGATATTATCCCTGAACGAAAAATAAAAAAAAAATTCATTTCAAAAATTTATTCAATATATATTTTTAACTAATAAAAAATTTGTTTTACCAGGTGTTGGCTTGTGACCAAAAACTCCATTGAATAATGCTGGAACTCTGATAGATCCGGCGACATCAGAACCAATTCCAATTAGTGATGCTCCTGCACCAATTAGTGCACCCTTTAAAAATAAAAATATAAATAAAACCAACTTGAATTAATTTTATGTATTTAAGTATAAATAAATATTTATTAACCTCGCCACCGGAAGAACCACCAGCAGAGTATCTTCCATCATATGGATTTTTAGTTGTTCCATAAATTAAATTTGTTGATTCAAAACCTGAACACATTTCTGGTGTATTTGTAACACAAAGTGCAATTGCACCAGCTTTTTTCATTTTTTCAACAATAAAACTATCATCACTAGCTTTGATTCCATATCTAACTGCTGAACATCCAGTAAAACTCATACCTTGAAATAAAAAATTTATATTTTATATTTATAATGCTATTGTTTGTAAATAAATATAAATTACCTTTGAGACCACAGCTTTCTTTTACAGTAAATGGAACACCAAATAGTGGTTTATTTTTTGCAATTTCATCAACACTTAATTCACCTGTTTCTAATATTTTATCACAATTTTTAGCCTCATTTAATGCTGCATCAAAACGTTCATCAACAACTGCATTTATCAATGGATTAACTTGTTTTATTCTTTTGATAAATGATTTAACAACAGATTCACTTGTTATCTAGCCAAAAAATTATTTATATTAGAAACATTTTTAAATTCTATTTAAACCTAATTATTTACCTGACGATTTCGTATTTTTTCAGCAAGTTGAGCTGCACTCTGCGTGAGAATTGGATCATTTGATGCTGGTATTTTTGGTGGTTCAATCCAATTTAATATCCAAAATATTGGTGTTGATATTTTTAGCAATGTGTAAAGTATCCAGGAAGCTAAACGTAATGCAATCTCCATTCTTAAAATGAATAAATGAAAATAAATATTAATTAAACATTAAATATCATTTAATTAACATAAACAATATTATTGATAGGACAAAAAAAATAAAATTATCTTATTTTATCCAAGTGAATTTTCTCAATCTGTTATCGATTGAACTTCGAACATTTACGTGATGTAAATTCAAAATACAATTAAATGCTTTTTACTTAATTTAATTTATTTATTTTTTTTTTTCCTATCGATTGTTTTGTAAGAATTTAAAATATAACAAGGAGTTGAAGTAAAAAACAATTATGAAAACGTTCTTGACATGATATTAATTCACAATAACATTTATCGAATAATAATATTCTTTGAGGATTTTTATTTTTTTTAAATTTGTTAGAATTTAAATAAATGAAAATAGTTTTTATTTATTTATTTTAAATAATAATTTACTGATAAAATTGTAGGTAATTATTTACTATTTTGAAATAAACTGACAAAACTTTTTATGGGTGCAGTGTGGATAATGTACATGGATTTTTATGGATTTTTCATCAGTAAATATTTAAACTTGATACTTTCAAGATGCAATACGAAAGTTTACTACACTTTCTTTGCTTGAAAATTGACTATTTATTTTATATAATTACTTATGAGTTTCATGTATGACAAGTATATTGTTAGGAATTTTTTTCCAACAAGTAATAATATCTTAATTATTGAAATGTTTTTTTTAGTTTGAAAAAAAAAAAATAATTACGTAAAACACGCAATATCAATATAATGAAAATTATATAAATAAAATTGAATGGAAAATTTATCAGAAAAATATATTTTAGTATTTTTTTTTTCCTATTAAAGTTTTATTTTTTTAATTTGAAAATATAATAACTTGATAGAAAATTACTCACTTGATTGAAAATTTAAATTGAAAATAATATTAACAAAATATTTTCACTTTGATAATAAATCCAAATGATTCACCTTATTTTTTATTTAAAAATATTCACAATATTATTACAAAAACAATTTTAAAATAAATTTAAATAACAAATAAATATACGGTTTTATTAATCACGTTAAAAATTAAAAACTGCGAGATATTTGTGATAGATAAAAGAGAAAAAAGGTAACCAACTTATTTACTCAAACTGGAACGTAAAAAACCTGATTTGCTAGTTTATCCAAACCACATCGTCCCGTCAATAAGTCTGATCGTATACTGATCGGATTTTCCAAGCAAGAAAACTTGTACAAAAAAAAAACGATAAACTCAAATTAAGTTTAATATTAATAATTTAAACAGCCGATTGTTTTTGACCTTTGCATGATTTCAAAAACAAAAAAAAAAATTACATTGTTTTATTTTTTTCATTGAATTATCATTAATAAAATTATTTGAAATAAAATACGTGTCCACAAGATCGCAATGATTGTGTAATGATAATTTTTTTATTTATTTTAATAAAAAATTAATTGAATAAATCAATTCATTTGACGTAATATTATTTTTTTAATTAACCAATTATGTCTTGCTTATTTTTACCTTATAAAAAAAAAACACATGCTATCAATGTGAATGTCATTTTAGTAATTATATATTTATCTGGTTTTGTGACTTTCATATTGAATACTGTTTCAAGATCAAAGTTCACTCGAATATTTGATCAATATTATTTTACATTTTTTTTATTTTAATACCTTAAATAGATGTATTTTCTAGACCTTGATTATTTATTAAAATAATAAAGAAATAAAACATATTCTATAATAAATAATTTTATTGTATAAAATTTAAAAAACAACAAGATTTTTAAATAGCGTTTTTTTTTTTTTTTTATATCAAATAATTTTTTTCTAATATTTAATAACAAAAAAAAAAAAAAAAAAAAACTTGCCAATACTGACATTTCAATATTATGGTGTTAATATTCATTTAAACTTAATTAGACAGTTTTAAGATCACTTGGTGGTTCTTGCCAACCACCAAAAGCACGTTCAATTTCACGTGCAACTGCTATCGTTAAATGATCTTTCCCAACATTTCCAACAACTTGAAAACCAATTGGAAGACCATCTTTATTGAGACCAAGTGGACATTGAGTAACTGGAAGTCCAATTGAATTAAATATCATCATGTATGATACATCAGCTACTTTTGAATATATTTCATATGGATAATGTGCAGCTGTTGTAAAACCAGGATAAATTAAAACTCCATTTTCACCTAGTAAATCCTAAATTAATAAAAAATTAAATAACCATTAATTATAATTTTTTTTAATCATTGTAAAATAATTTTACCTGAAAACGTTTTTTAATTAAATTATTTTTATCATTTATCCATTTGTTGTAACCATCTGGAAGAGTATCAACAAATTTTTTTAAAACTCCATATGCAATATTTGGAAATGTATGTGGTGACATGAAACTTATGTACTTGATAACTTCTAAAAATACACTTTTCCATTCCTAAAAATAACCAAAATTAATATACATTATATTGGCTAAAAATATATATAGTTAATAAATTGTTTAAACTAACACGAGGATTAGATCCTTTTTTGTATATTGTATCAACACCATTTAATTGTAAAAGCATACTCGATGATGTTTCAAATGCATATTTCATTTCTTTAATATCAGCTTTTTGTACTTTAATTCCACGTGCACTCTCCATATGTTTTATAAAACGTTGAATTCCATTTATTATTTCAATATCTACAGTGTTTGTTGATGGTGATTTGTCACTCTCCATATAATAAAATTTTATATCTGATAATTCTACCTACAAAAATAATAATAAAATTTATATTATAATTGTTATTTTAATATTTTTTATATATTTATTTACCTTTTGATCTAAATGTGATGCATCAAATTTATCTGATTGACATAAAACTTTTAACATCATCGTAAGATCTTCTGAGTATCTGACCATTGGTCCAATTGAAAAAAAAGATGACCAAGATGAATCATCACAAGTTGGCATGTGTCCATGAGTCGATATATATTCTGTTTTGTTTTTTTTAAATAAAAAAATAAATAAAAAGAAAATCAATATTATTAATGAGCGATGATGAGGTGGTGAAAAAAAAATGTAGGAAAAATAAAGAATAATAAAAAAAATAAAGGTAGGTTAAAGTGTTTAACAAATATGATAAATTTTCAAAGAATATTTTATAAAATTAGTTGATGATCTCACCGGGTGTTGGTTTATGACCAAAGACACCGCAAAACAAAGCTGGTAATCTTGCTGAACCACCAATATCAGAGGAAATACTGACAACAGATGCTGCCGAGGCCAATAGTGCTGCCTTTAACAAAAAAAAAAAAAAGAGTAAATATATATTCAAATTTAAAAATGAAAATAAAAGTTTAAATGAAAATAAAGGTAACTTGTTTAACGAAAATCATCAAGTGTTTTTAAACTTGAAAATTAAATATTAATACCACTTGATATAAAGATATTGACCTTCTTGAAAATTATGTCAGGGATATTTATCTAACACATTTTAAAAAATCCATATTTGTCCATAAAAAAATTTGTATCAAATTTTGGAAAAAATAAATTTATAAAATTATATATTTTAAGCAGTAAAAAGTGTTACTTAGTGAAAGTAAATAATTAATAATAACTGGCTGTTAAATAACACAGTCATTGAATAAAATTAAAAATTAAAAAAAAATACATCTATACACATACGTCACAGCTTTCTACTGGAGGCTCGACAGTTTCAATAAATCAAAAAATAAAAAAATGTATAATTTATACACTCTCTTTATTTTTATATTTTTATATTAATATTATACTAACTTCACCACCAGATGAACCACCAGCAGTTTTATTTGTGTTGTATGGATTCCAAGTTGTTCCAGTTACATTATTATAAGTTTCCCAGCACATACACATTTCTGGTGTATTACTAACAAGTAAAGGTATACCACCAGCTTTTTTAACACGTAAAATCACATCAGAATCGAAATCTGATATTATTGGATTTTTAATTTTTAATCCAGATGAATGACTCATGCCTGAAAAAAAAAAACAAAAAATAAATTATATTATTAAAAACATGCAAAGCAACATGCTGTTGCTCACAGGGGCTGTAGAAGCAATTTGCAAATTTTTTTTGACAGAAAAAATGCCTGAGAAATTAAATAAATAAATTTATTAAATTAAAAAATGATTAATAAAATTATTCATAGATTATTCATGAATAACAGCCGTTGACCATTTAATTAAATAAACGAATAAAAAAAATCTCGAGACTTTTTAAATAAGAACTTTGACATTAAATTTTTTTTAATCTTTATTTATTGATTTAAATAAGTTCAAGTTATATCAGGTCAATGCTCTTTTTATTTATTTATTTTGAATATTTAACTGATGCTAATAAGAAGTATCAATTTTTTTTTTTTTTTTCAACTTTTATTTTCATTAAATCTTTCATTTAAATTTATTAAATAGAATTGAGATAATTGTAGTTTTAACAAAGTCGTTTAAAGAAAAAAAAAAAAAAAAAACTTTTGAATAAATTTTGAATGTATTAATGTGCATTATAATGATTTCGCAGAAAGCCAATGGTTTTTAGTTAACAGAAGAGTCCAAAGTTGTATTTTATTGTGTATTCAAGTGAATCTGAGAAACCAGTTATAACTAATAATGATAATTTTAATAATAAATATTATTCAATGACGTAAAAATATAATAGTACAATTACCTTTAACAGCAATACTTTCTTTGACTGTAACAGGTACACCAAGTAATGGCATCTCGTTATTTAATTCAATTTCACTTTTTATTGTTGTTAATAAAAATTTATCAACTTTACGTGCATCAACAATAGCATCATCAAAACGTTCATCAACAATTGCATTTATTATCACATTAACTTCTTTACATCTTTTTATATATGACATTACGACTTGTTCACTGCTCAACTTGAAAATAATAAAAAAAAAAACATTTTAAATAATTTTTGTTATTTATTTTATTGTTATTTAAATATTTAAAACTAATAATAATCATTTTTGTTTACCTCTTTTCGACGAATTCTTCGTGCCAATTCTGTGGCTGATAATAATAATATTTCATTATTTATTGGTGGACATTTTTTTTGTTTTTTGAATGCTCTTAAATGAACAAAAGGATACATTAAAAAACCAAGAATCAATAACAGGACTCTTATCAGTCGTTTAAAAAAAGCATCCAGTATTTCCTGCAAAAAAAAAAAATACATGAAATTAAAATATATATTCATTTTTCGATAATTTTTTATGTCTATTATATTTGTATTAGCTTATTTTTTGAATTTATAATTCTTTTCGAAAAAAAAATGATGATTTTTCTTTCTTTTTTTTGCAATAAAATTAATTATTATTTAATAATTTTTTAAGCAAAATTAGAATAACCGATACAAAGTCGTAATATTTTCTCAATTATTTAGCATTACTATTAAGTTTTAATTTTTTTTTTTTTTAATAACATAAAATTATTGTATGTCTCACCTCATAATTAAATCGTAAATCAGCATAGAGAAGTGTCAAAAGTGACAGTGCTAATTCCATTATGACTAATTAATTTTGTCAACAGTATTATCAATTAATTTAATATAATTTAAAAAACAAAATTAACTAAAACACCAAATTTTTAAATAACAAAAAACAATAATTTAAATAAATCCAAAGTACATTTGAAATTATTCGAATATAAATTACAATTGTTTTAAATTAAATTCCATCCACATTTTAATATGTTAAATAATGTTTTCTTCAAATTTAAGACTTGTTTTTTAAATATCTAAATGTCAAATGTCATGAATCAAATGAACTATATTTATTTAAATGATAAAGGTTTCACTTTTAAAAGATAATAATTTTTTTAAGTTATATAAAGTGCAAGTATGTAAGTTTGATTGAGTAAAGTGATGGTCTGATGGTACGTTCCACGAGAATTAAGTACTTAAGGAAGTCACAATGAATATAAGCTCTTTGACGAGAAGGCTAAAATAGTGGGGAAATATTGTTGATGAATCTTGAGTATATAGGGTCCACGTGAGAGGTACTTGTATCCACCACCTCCACACTTGTTGAATTATTAAAATTTTTAAAAATATGGAATATGAAAATTAATTTAAATTATTATTTTAAACAAATGAAAAATAAAAATTCTTTAGTGATTATGATAGAAGAAGTAATTGTATTTTATTTTTTAATAATTATTAAGAAATATTAATTAACTTTCTGTTTATTTTACGACACAAAATTAATATTTATTAGAATTTTTTTATTATTTTAAATGATAAAGAAAACAGTGAAGTTTTTATAAAAATGAAAAATATTTTGCAAGATTAATTGAAATAGAAAAAACATAAATAAAATTTTTATGTATTTTGTGGTATTTTTAAAATAATTTTTTAGTTATCATAGTTTTAAAGAAAGTTTTGTTTTAAATATACAAGTTGGTGCCAATTTTTAGTTAGCACTTAAATATTATATTGAGAAACAAATGATATTTATTTCAACATAAAAATTGATTGATTTTTTTATAAAATGAGCTAAAAAAAAAAATCATTTCTCAAGAAATCTTTGAACCAGAAATAATTATATATTTAAATAAATATATTTTAAATACTTCTATGAATAAAAATTCATAATTATTTTATGAAATATATCATAAAAATTTTAATATTTGTTTTTTTTTTTTTTTTATAAAATATAAATTATTAAAATATAATTTTACTAAATATTATTTTATGATATTTAATATTTCATAAATTTATTTTTCATCTAAATTTATTAGCCAGTATATTCTATAAATTAAAAAATAAATTTGTTTATTTTTTTTTCTATAATAATATGTAAACACCCTTGAACTTTGAAGTTACTTAGTTATTTGTTTATCCCATTCTGATTTTTTAATTTAATTTAATTCTCTTACGTATGCAATATGTGTATCTATTTTTTTTTATTATTATTTATTCTTTATTGTTCAACAGATACAGTAAATTCCTCTTTTTTTTTATCAGATAATCATCAAAGATAAACAAAAGATTATACACGTGAAGACTAGTTTATTTAATTTTTTTTTTATCCTTTTTTGCCAGACGAAAATAAGATTGTTATTTAAATTAAATTTTTAAATAAATAATCATTTACTTTATTTGAAAAGAATAAATTCTAAAATTCACCAAAAAAAAATAAAAAATAAAATATTGCTGTTAACTATTTGCACAGTATTTTGTTACTTTTATTTTATTGTTATTTTATTATATTTGTTTTAGAGAAATATTTGACAAAATCATATTGAAATAAGATCTGAAACACCACTTTCACTCAGTGACTTTGACCATGATCAAAATTTTTATCTTCACCTGTTATACAACGAAATATTTTACAATAAAATGCACTTGTTTCGAAAGCAATGTTTCGACACGTATGCACTATCGCGACTGTTTTTTTTATAAAATTCATAAATTGGAGTACTTAAAAAACCGTGAATGTTATCATGAATAAAATAGTTCCAAGGTAGGTCAGTTTTAACTAACGGTAAAAAAATAAAAAATATAATTTTGACATAAATAACTTGAGGATATAATAAACTTTCAAATATTTATCTCAATAAATAAATATTATATTTTTTAAACTCACCATTTTGATGCCACTGCTGTTTTTTTTTTTGTTGTTTTTTTTTTTGTAATCAAATCGATGTCGATAATTAATCTAATAAATAAAATTACATCCAAGTCCAACAACAAACGTTATCAAACTGCAAGTGACATTTTTATCAAATTATTTAGCATTCGATTTAATTAATTTTTTTAATTCTCACCTCATTACCAATAACGGAAAAATTGAATTCAAAATTGTGCTAGCTATTATACCGGTTTTTTTTCGTGTTCGCGTGTCTTCATTAAATTATTATTATTTTTTCTATTTCTTTTTTTTTTTTTGCACTTACAACACACACGTAACTAAAAAATAAACTTCAATTATCATCAAGTTGTATTACGTCAAATTTTGCAAGTATATTTCCGTCTTTTTTTTTTATCTATTACTCTTTAATATGCAGTGTTAAAAACGAAGCACCACAAACAAGTGTTGATAAAATTTATCTATAGTTGGTGAGTGGGCACGATGAACGATTCGATACGACTGAATTATTAAGCTTGATGATGATGATGATGATGATGAAAACGAGCACCATAAAGTATCAAGTGGGGTAGCCAGACCAAATAAAACTCATGGCTTTAATTTACCTTTTATATTTTCTTCAATCATCAATTTTATATATTTTATAATGACCTGTAGTCAAACAAAAAACCTATCAACAAATAAAATAAAATTTAATAATTATTGTTTTATTAACAAAAAAAAAAAAAAAAACATTACGCCATGTATTCCAATTATAATTTTTTTAAAAAATGTCAATTGTAAACTTAAAAAATTACGTAATATACTTTATATAATTTTTTTTTCTTTTTTGCAAATTTAAATAACAAATAAATATATAATTTTTTTTCTAAAAAACAGGTAAATGCTGACTGCTACATTTTTTTTTTTTTCATTTTCATGGACAAAAGTATTAAAATTGAAAAATTACTATTTATTTAAATAATAATTGAATTATTTAAAAATTTTAAATAACATATTTCAAGAGAACTAGACAATTCATTGAGTAAATATTGATGAATAATAATGTATATTCTAATTTTGTTATAAATAATACATATTAAATTTTTAAGTGAATAATTTTTATTTACAAGCGTCATTCGTATTTAAATTTTAATATTTTTAAGTCAATCAATAAACAATCTTTTAAGAAAAAAATAAAAAGAAAAAATATTTATAATTAATATTATTAAATTATTTTTTCTAAATTGTTAATATTTAAAAAAAATATATTCAATAATAGACAACAGTATTTATAGAGATATTACATCGAGCCTTTGTTTATTGAGAAAATATTATTTACAATTGGAAATATTACAGCTGTATAGCAAAAAAATAACAATCAATTTTTATTTTGTTTATATCTTTGTAATCTTTAAGTTTTTTTTACAGTGACTCAAAAAACTCTGGTATTTAAACAAAAAATATATCAAGATTAAAAAATAAAAATTAATATTGATAAAAAAAAAAAATCTACCAGAGTTATTTGTTTGTCATTATTTTGTTTTTCCCCAATAACGTTAATTTGGTCTCTTACATCTTACAAAAGACACCTTCGCATAATACATTAAAACATTTACAAATTATTTTAGATAATATCGTATTGAATTATAATGCAAAAAGTTTTAAAAAAAAAAAAGAAAAAACATAATAAATATCAGCAAAATTTTCAACAATTAATAGAAACAATTTTTTGTTTGTTCAGGAAAAAAAATTATAAAACAGAAAAAGTATAATCTAGATGAAGAAGAATTTAATTTTTCTTATTTTTTTTTTTCTACGAGCACTTGTGATTATGTTAATTGATTACTATCAATTATTATATTACAAAATAGTAGACGAGTTTATTTATTATGTCTTGACTCGTTGGACATTTTTTTTACTTTAATTGTTTTTTAATTTAATCATAATTTTTATAGAACCTACTACCTTTTTTCATTAAGTACTTAAATTTCTATAAAATAATAAAATACTAATATTATTATAGCCGACTTGTTTTTTGTATTTTTTACTCAATTTCATGGAGATTATTAATGATTAGCTTATAATCACGCATTTTTTTTTTTTTTTTAATTTTTGTATATTTAGTTTTAATTTCCGGTTAATAAAATGCTATTTGGACTAATAAAATATTGTTCAATCACATTGACGACAACTTGTACGAATGTCAAGGCAATTTTATATTATAAAAAAAAAAAAAAACAGCTCATTCGCAAAAGCTTTTCATTTCCTTTTCTTTACATATAAAATATATTTGTTTTATCAATTTGATTTTCATTAAATATTCATTGTTTCATTATTTTAAATATTTTCCAAAACATATTTATTTTTTTTTTCCATTCACAATTATGTTACTACGCGTATATTTTTTTTATCACTAGCAAAACTGTTTATACAAAATTTATATGACGTTATTTATGAAACTTGAATTTAAAAATTTCATAAAATATGTATACTCAAAATAAATGCGCACCTTTTGAGAAAAAAAAAATAATAAATAATAAAAAATGCTGTACATGAATTTTAATAAATTTATATCCAGTTGGAGCAAATAAAATTATATTTAAAAAAAATTCGAGTATTTAAATTAGCGCTTTTGATAGATAAGAAAAAAAAAAAAACAATAAATAATGATAATAAATAAATTGAGAGAGACACGAGAAAGATTGCATTGAAACGCATTTGAACACAAAAATTATATTACAAAGAAAAAAAAAAAACATTTGTTTCTTAATTTTCTAATTTAAACAAAATAAAATAATCAATTGACAATATTGTGCAAAAAAAAAAACAAAAAAAAAAATACTTGTAGAGTAAAACTTACCACGTAAATTTTAATATTTCGATTCAAACAAAATATATCAATTAAAAAAAAAAAATTTACAGTTATTTAACAGCAATCATCAAAAAAATCCAGTTGAGATTCTTTGGAGAAGGTTTTTCGGTATATCTGATTGAATGATTATTATTTTAAATCAATTATTATTCATCGTGCATCCTTGGCTGTTAATTTTTCAATCAATTCTTGTAGTGGTGCCAATTCTCGTCTTTCAATTAAATTAAATTCCTAATTAACAGTAAATTTAATAAATTATTTTAATCAAAAAGATAATATATCATTTTAAATAATATTTCTTACCTGAACAAAAAATATAAAATGTTTAAATGATGTATTTAAATGTGCTTCTTCACCCAATTGAACAACTTCACTAAAATGTTGATGATAAATATGTGCATAAACTCTAAATAAACGTTTCAATATTGTCTTTGCAATAGAAAGAAAATTTTTTGGAAATGGTACACCTGTAAAATAAAAATTACAATTAGATAATATTCAATTTTAAAATTTAAAATATCAACTTGCCTATTTTTGAGGGAAATAAAGTCTCATCATCCAATTGATCTTGTACCCATGTCATTAGATAATCAATATATTTTGGTGCTGAACATTTAATTGGTTTTTTAACAGTATGACCATCAGCCCAATGATATTCATATTTAGGTCCAGCTGACATTATTGGACAACTATCTTCTGTACAAAATTCTGTGATTGTGCCATACAACATGTTTATTTGATTGAAAAAATCTACAGCTATAAAATCAAATAAATATATATTAATTAAAAAATTAATAATAATATTATTAATAATATTAAACTTACTGTTAACAGCAACCCATTCATTTAAATCTTCACCCTCTGGTAGCATAACAGCAAGACGTAAATTTCCAGATCCAAGTGTTGCAGCAGCATGTTTCATCAAGTCATACTGATGTGTACCTTCAGGTATATTTTTTTTTGGCTTAAATGTCTTGGAAGATCTGCTTCCACTGTAAACAAAAAAAACATTTTAATTATTAATAATAATTAAGTAGTTAATTATCATGTACCAAGAAAATCTTAGAAAGTTAAATTTTATGATAAATGACTCATAAACTGAAAACTAAATTTGTCATTATGACGTGGTACGATGCAACACCAAGAAGTCAAAAAAAAAAAAATAAATATATATACACATGTATATGTATATATAGTCATACAATATAATTACAAAAAAACATTTCTCCAAGTTGAAAATAAAGATGGTAAATAAAAGATAAATAAAAGTCTGTCTGTCTGTCTGTGTCTGCATAAGAAAAATAAAACAAGAATTAAATAATAATTATTTATCATTTTCCAAGGAAAAATAATTATCATATTAATGTCAAAAGGCTAAACTGTCAATATTAAATTATAAATATTATTAATAAACTGTCAAACAATTGACACTTTAATTGTCTTTTTTTTTTTCTGAAAATATGTCAAAAAATAAATAAACATAAATAAATTGATTATAAAAATGACAGTCAATTGAAATGTCAAAATTGGTTCATTATTAAATTATTAAATAATTATAAATAAAAACAATACTTACAATAGGAAGCTCATTTTGCTTGTCTGGTGATTTTGCGTCAAGTTCTGCAACGTTGTTTTGTTGCTATGGCGTTTTCACTTTTTCACCAAGCAAAAAAAAATATCATTTAACAAAATAAACACAATAACTTGATTAAATTTATTATCAATATATTGTTTTTAATGATAATAAATTATAAACAATATTATAAATTAAGTTTAAACAAAATAATGACAAAAATAATATATAAAGTTATCAAAAGTAAGACCAAGGTTTTTGTGTCCAACTGATTCACACACTGTTGTTGTATGTGTGGGATTTAACACACAATTTTACACGATAGATGAAGAAGGTGAACGTGGGTGGAAAAGTGAGATGACGATCATTGTTGAGAGAGCAAAAAAAAACAATTCATATTTGTCTTTGTTTTAATATATTATTTTCTCTCTTTTCAATAAACCAAATAAATTTTTTTTTTTCATGTGATTGGTTATATTTTAGTGCGACAGAAATGCGTCATGTCCATTGATTGGTCATGACCACTTGGATCCATATACCGGAAATACTTTTTACATACAAAAACTCTCCTCTCTCTCTCTCTCTCTCTATTGCTCTCTATGTTGATTCAGTTATCACGTGATCTGTCACTCTTCCAAAGAGACAGAGAGAGAAAGAAAACAAACCTAACTTGACCTAAACCCTTTCGCCATTTTGGATGTTTTTTTTTTTTTCTCATGTCAATGTGTTTTTTTTTATTTTAACCGGTGAATAATTTTTGGCGCAATTTTGTATATATTATTATTAATAATTATTGTTTTGTTGTTGTTTATTTTATGAAAATAAATAAAAATGGAATCAACAATAACAAGAGATGCATTTTTAAAATTAAAACCATGTTGTGATGAATTTATGAAAATACCAAATGAAAAAACAGCTGTAAATGTTGTTGAATGTATTAAAAAATTAGCTGATTCTTCAATTAATGATTTATTTGAGTATATTTGTTATCCAATAATAATTCATCTTCAAAAATCTGCAATCAAGTAAGTTTAATTATAATAGTATTTAAATATTTATTATTTTGATTAACTTTTTTTTTTTGTTTATTTATCTAGCAAAGATGTCAAACTGCATATAATTAATGTGTTAAAAACAACATTAAATAAATCAGTAATAAATGATACTGGTTTTTTTGGTAAACTGTATTCAATATTGATGATACAAATTTATGATAATAATGAAAAAACAAATTTAATTACTGGACATGAAGAATTAAAGCTGAGTGTCATGCAATGTTTAAAATTATTATTTAGAAAATCATCAAGACAAGTTATTATGTCACTATATAGTCGTGAATATGCAGCAAAATTAAGTCAAAGTATAGCATTATGTCTTGCAATAGCTAATCATGAAAAATATTTGCTATTAAGAATTGAAGCAATTGAAGCTTTAATGACAATATCATATGTACATGATGAAGCTTTATCTGATGTTATAATTAAAAATAAAGCTGCAGATATTATGATGTTATTTTTACCAGGTATTGTTAAGACACTTCAAGATATAACACAAGGAAGTGATGTACAAAATCACAAAATAACACAAATTGCACTGAGAGCACTTGGTAGAATAGTTACTCTTGTTATGGAAGATTCTCATGATAAAAAAATTATATCTCAAGGTCTTCCAACTTTATCAAGTATCAATTGTCAAGATAATGATAATGATGATCCATTAGGCATCAAATTAAAACGTAATAATAATGATGTTTTAAAAAAACACATTGAAACATCAATTCGTGATGAAAAATTTTTTAAAGCAGCTGCTGAAAAATTAAAAAATCCATTAAATGAATTAGCTAATTTAACAAAACATGATAATTCAAATGTTCGACTTGAATTAGTTTCTACACTTGATTTATTTTTAACAAAAACAACACACAATATGAATCCATGTTTTTCGGAATTTATTGAAATAATAATAACACTATCAGAAGATGATTCTGATGATGTTAAAAATTCATCACGTAATTTATTAAATAAAATAACAAAATTAATCATGAATAATTATGATATGAGAACAATAATAGAAATGTTGGAAGAAAATTTTTATAAATTATTAACAAAATTACCAAGATTAATACGTAGATCAAATGATTCAACCCAATTATCATATTTAAATAAAGTTGGTGGTTATTTAAGATTATTAGGAAAAGAACGTTTACCAAAAATTTTAATATCAATATCACATTTACGAAAGCTAATATTATCACTTGTTTATATTGTTGAATTTGATTGTAGTGATGTTACAGTATTAGAAGATAATCAAATAAGAACAATTGAAGATATGACATATTTAACAAATCGTTCATGGAAACAATTTAAATTTTTAAGAGATAAAATTACTCAAGATAAATTTTTATTGATATGTAAATATTTATGTGAAATGGGAGATTTAACAATATTAATTGATAGTATTATTGAATTAATATCTGATACACCAAGATATTCTAAAGAGCTTACATTTTTATTAAATTGTATTTTACAATTTGATAAAAATCCATCAATATCATTGTATCAACAAGTCATTGATTATTATACTGACAATGAATATTGGTATTTGTCACTTCAAGTTGATGATGATACACCACTTGTTAATGTACAAAGTAATATTATACAAACTTGTTTATTAACAGAGGGACTTGGTATTATTTCTACAACGCTAAAACATAAATATCAAAAATTTTTATTAAAAACATTGTATATAATTATTGAAAGAGCTGGAAGTGGTCATGGTTTAATAAGTCTTGTTGGTCTTCAATCACTTGAAAAAATATCACAATCACAAGGACACAATGACATATCAAATTTATTACGTGAAAATGTTGATTATGTGTCTTATCATGTGACAATTAAATTACGTAAAGTTGAAAAATATCCAGGTGTTCTTGATGTTGTAACAATTGTCATGAAATATAGTACACTTGATTTTTTACCATGTCTTAAAGAAATTGTTGAAGATGCATTGACACAATTGGCAATTAATTTTAAACAAAAAAATTCTTATTCATTATTAAAAGTATTAAATACATTTGTCATATGTATTCGTCAACTTGTGCTAAATAATGAAAATGATAATAAATTATTTGATGATAAAATTGATGATAAAGCAGAAATAGTTATTAAAGATTTATTAAATTATTATGAGGCTAAAAAAAATTCACAAGATATTGATAATGATGATCTTGGTGGTACTATTGAAGACATTCAAAGAGAAATAGATGAACATAAAAATGATAATTATGATTATGAAAATATTGAAGAAGAAAAGAAAGAACCTCCAACTTATGTTAAATTAATTGAAGATGTATTAAAACGTTGTTTACATTTTTTACCATCTAAAGATATTCCAAATACATTATTGGCAATGCAAACACTTGATGAGGGTCTTCATATTCTTGCCAATTGGAATGATCAACTTTTACCAATTGTACATGAACTTTGGCATCCACTTGTTGATAGATTTAAAGAATCAAATATTCTTATTACAAATCGTGCATGGCAACTTCTTGTAACACTTGCTAAACTATCACAAGATTTTATTAGATCACGTACACTAAAACAAGTACTACCATCAATATCAAAATTTTTAAAAACATCAGCAATTGAAAGTTACAAAAAGAATATAAAAAATCCTTATAAATTTACACAAATGTTTAAATTACAACGACAAATATTATTACAATTTCCAATGATTGCAAGTGATTTAAAAATTCATGAAAAAGAATTATGGGATTGGCTTGATATTAGTGAAGCATATTTAAGTGATCAACAACATCCAGAACTTCAAGATTATTGTATAAATATGTATAAAAATATTGCAAATATAAATAGTGATATTGTATGGGTAAAATGTCTTAGTATTATAAATATAAAAATTAAAAATATACCATCAAATTCAACACTAAAATTGAGTGATTTAAAAATTGATAATAATTGTAAAAATGAATATAGCAATAATATTTATAAAATCATAAATTATGTTCATGAAATTACCTATAAAAATAGTGGATATATTGCATCAATTGGTGGATAAAAATTAAAAATAAAAAAACAATTGTAAATTAAATTAAATAAATAAAAATTATTTTTTTTTTCTATGTTTAAAAATGTTTTTTACTATAATTTATAATTAATTGTAATATAAAAATAATAATTAACGAAGAAAACCAGCAATTTGTCTTTTAGTACCAAGTGATTCTTCTTTGTTCAATGCTTCCATAAGTGCTTCATTTAAATTTTTAGCAACACGTGTACCAATATCAAGATTTTTTAACATTGTTGATGATTGTAAACTTCCATGTCCTGTTTTAACAATTGATGTTATTCTTCCTTTAGGTGTAACTGATAAAATAATATTACATGAACTACATGCTTCTTCTTCAGCTGTTGGATCAACAATACAATTATCACCAATTTTACACATTGTTACTAATAATGGATAATTATTAACATTTAATTTAATACAATCAAATGGATCATCTGATACTTGTATATCAGCTTCACCACCATCCAATGTTGCTGCTGTTACTTTTGGTATTTCTGTACTATATAATGCAGCTTTAACAGCAACACCAATTGCATCAACTAAATTACCACCACATTGTAATATTAATACATCAACATACATTTTCCAACATTTTTTATGTGGTAATATTGATAAAATTTTAAGATCAATTGTTGATGATGATTGATATGATCTTGATAATGTATTTGCAATTTCAGTTGCTAAATCTTCACCACCTTTACCCTCAAATTCTGGTGTTGCAACTGCTGAACAATCAACAAAAAATTCGAGTTTTCCAGTATTTGGTGAATCTGGAAATGGTGTATCAACTTCTAGCTTTATACCAACAAGTACATCTGTATTACCAATTCGTAAACGTGATGATCCATTTGTTTGGGGCATTATACTTGTTTCAATTTCAAATGAACGATACTCATGTTGACGACGTCCATCAGTTCGAAAATCACTCTAAAAAAAATTAACAATAAATTAGTCAATTGATTTTTGTGTTTATCAAATAATTAACATGGTTCTTTATCTTTTTTTTACTTACATCAACACCATGAAGAATAAATGTTTTTTCAGCCAAACTCAGAGGATTTTCAGCCATTTTATTTGTACTTTTATATAATACAAAAATTAATTATTGTAAAATTAATGTCAATAAACACGAAAGATAATTGATTGATTGATTTAACACGTTTGTTGTTACTACACATAACCTGTGATATTTTTGAGTCATGTGTCTTGTCTATTAAGAAGACTATCTATGTGTATGTACATTGTACACCTATGTATGCATATATGTATATCAATGTATATGTATATACTGGAAAGCTTTTAAAAATTATTTATCAACAATTAAAAAACTTGATATGTAATATTATTATTGTATAAAAAATATTTTTATTTAATCAATTCAACTATTGAAAAACAGTGAATGATTTTTTTTATTGCTTATTATTTTACAATTAACAACATTTTTAATTTATAGTAATAAACTATATAACAATTAATTTGTGATATTTATTATTTATAAACTATATAATTGCTTGTCATTTGCAAAACAATATATGTTTATTTATTTGGAAGCAAGCAGCTGTTAAATTATTAAATATTATTATTTGCTTTTTTTTCAACACTATCTAGATAAAATAAAATAAAAATAAAAAAAAAAAGACACTTATTAGTGTAAATTAAGTTATCTTTTTATAATAAAAAAAAAATTAAATATTTATCACAATGACTGATTAAATTATTCCTAGTTTTAACACTCCAAATGTTTTTTCATTTATCGAGTGTTACAATTTTGTTGTTTCTATTTAAAAAAAAAATGTATTAATATCATTATTATTATTTTAACAAATTTTGATTGTCAATATATTGATGAATTTTTTTAGTTAAATTAAACGCAATTGTTGCTCCAAAATAAACAATTTCCAACTCCACTGTAGCAAATTAGAAAAACAGCAGCAAGAAAAACCATGGAACATATTATACATGGTTTTCTTTCAAGAAAAAATCCAATTAAATATAAAACCATAAACATAACATGTGTTTGTATTAATGCTGGATTAACTGGTTTTGGTATCAGCAAAACTGGTATTAATAATTGTAGACAATACATTTTTGTTGATTGCCAATAACAAATTAAATGTCACTTGTAAAAATAAATAATCCATTCGTTTAAACAACAAATTTATCTGTAAAATAAAAATATTATATTGCTATTTAATATATTTAGGTATAAATAAAATTTTGTTTATAATTAAAAATAAATAATTAAAAAGTTAATTTAATTAAACTATTATTAAAATCATAACCTTAAATTGATTATTTATTTTTATATTTTTCAAAGATTAAAAAAAAGAAAATTGTTCTATGATTTATTTAAAAAATTATCTTACACTTTTTTTAGAAACATTATTATTGGTATATAATGATTTTGGTAAATTGAATATCACTTATTAAATTTACTCAATTTTTTTTCGTACAGTATTTTGACCCCCACTGGCAATGCAAATTTAATCGATATTTTATTTTTTTTGTGACATAAAATGCCGCCATATTGAATGTATAATAAAGCGGGATAATCAATTTTCTGTTTGAATTTTTTACCCGGTAACCAGTAGTATAATAAAATGTATTTAAAAAAATTATATTTATTATTAAAAAAATCATCAAGGAAAAAGGTCAAAAATCAAATATGTTGTACAATCTAATTTGAAAAACTCGAATAATGAAAAAAATAAACCCATTAATTTCTATTATCAAATAAAATATTCAAATAGAATATATAAAAAAAAATTTTAATTGTTGATTGACTATATATAATCAAAAGATTTACCGGGCACTCGGGTGTAAAAAAAAATATATATATGTATGAGCCAATAGCACGTGTAAAAATTTTTAATATACGACTGTAAAATAAAATAGATGTTAAAAAACAAAATTTCCATGACTCTTACAGTCTTATACGGTCTTGAATATTATTAAATTACAAATAAATTATTAATTATTTTCTACGTGTCTTTTCCAAGTCACCCAAGAGGTAAGACATACTTGACTCGTTTTTTTTATAAGTGGTTTCTCCAGTAGACCTAATCCACCACGCTTTTCGCACGTCATCTAGCTGCAGCTATAAAATTATTTCGATGTACGGATTTAAATGTTTCGATTTCGCTCGCATAACAGTACTGATCAGTCGACGCAATTGTAAAAAAAAAAATAAACGAAAAAAGGCTTGATTCACTATGCCACTATCACTCGCTGTGATAGGACATTTTAAGGTTTGATTCACTATGCCACTATCACTCGCTGTGATAGGACATTTCAAGATTAATTTAATTTAATTCACTATGCCACTATCACTCACTGTGATAGGACATTTCAAAGCTTAATTTCATTTAATTCACTATGCCATTATCACTCATTGTGATAAGACATTTCTATAGGCTTGATTCTCTGTATGCCATCATTTTACTATGCAATCTTCAATAAGTGATCCTCTTGTATTCGAAATATGATCCTCAAGAAACAGCTGATGACGTAGTCTTGAAAATTCTGAAACAAATAAAATCTTCAAAATATTAGAATCGTGTCAAACATAAAAAACTTGAAACAATTGACATCCTGAAAAACAAAATCCTGAAATATTATTAAAACATTAGTAATTGGAAAAGTGCGTAAAATATCAAATAAAAAAACCTTACATATTAACATACATCGGGATTGGAAAAGGGTGATAATTTATCTATTATAAATTATCACGATAGATAATAATAAACCCTAATCACCCCCGTCTACTCTGTTTGAGGAAGACAGGGTCAATTCATTTTGACTTTTATACTAACGACATTTAATTTGCCATAAAAATTAAATATAATTAATGAAAAAAAACAGTCAAAATAAATTTAAACAACAAATCAAATAATATATAGTTTGGAACGACAAGAAGCTTCAAAAAAATATAGCAAACATTTTTTTGTAACTTCAAGGATATTAAAGCACTTTTCTGGGATAGGTTAATAATTACAACTAGTCGGTCTCGATCTAGAGGAACTTACCTTATTACAGCAACCAGCAAAATTCTCAAAGATAGTCCAGGTAGTCTCGAATAATCTAATTAAATTCTCTCAGCTAAGCCATGTAGAAATCGTCAAGGTAGACCCGAATAATCCAATAAAATTCCTCTCAGCTAAGCCATGTAAAAATCGTCAAGGTGGATCCCAATAATCCAATAAAATTTGTCTCAGCAAAGCCATGTAGAAAACGTCAAGATAGTCTCCAATAATTCAATAAAATTTTCTCAGCAAAGCCATGTAGAAAATGTCAAGGTATATTCCAATAATCCAATGAAATCCGGTTGATTTTCTCAGCAAATAGCCAAGTAGAGGCGTCAATCCATGCATAAAAAACTAATTCATTTTGTTAAATCCCGGAAAAAAAAATGTGCACAGTTTTCCCGACATTGCCCAGGATGCATCAGAAGGAGCACCTGCATAATTAACATGTACTTTTTATAATAAACATCGTGTGATCATATGTTTTTCAATAAATAAATTCTCCCCTACGAATACGAATTTTCTTATCATTTTAAAACTAGTCACGAAATAGAGTACAGTTTTCCCGAGATTACCCAGGATACTAACATGGAGCACCTGCATAATTAACATGTACTTTCAATTGTTTATCATATGTTTCATTTTTCTTAAAAAATAAATTTCCCCCACAAATACGTAGTAGTTGATATATTTTTAATTTTGTCACGCATATAGAGTACAGTTTTCCCGAGATTACCCAGGATACTCACATGGAGCACCTGCATAATTAACATGTACTTTGAATCGCTTATCAAATGTTTAAGTTTTTTTAAAAAATAAATTCGATCCCCTTATAAATACGTATTGGTTGATATACTTTCAATTTTGTGACGTATATAAAGTACAGTGTTCCCGAGACTACCCAGGATACTCACATAGAGCACCTGCATAATTAACATGTACTTTTCATCGCTTATCATATATTTAAGTTCTCTTAAAAAATAAATTCCCCTTACAATTACGTATTGTATATCATATTTTCAGTTTTGTGATGCATATAGAGTACAGTTTTCCCGATATTACCCAGGCTACTCACATGGAGCATCTGCATAATTAACATGTACTTTTAATTGTTTATCATATTTTCAAGTTCGAGACGCAAATAGAGTACAGTTTTCCCAATATTACCCAGGTTACTCACATAGAGCACCTGCATAACTAACAAGTTTCTTTCATCGCTTAAGTTTTCATTGTTTAAGTTTTCTTGAAAAATAAATTCCCCCTACAAATACGCATCGACGGATATTTTTGATTTTGTGACGCCAATATAGTACATTGTTCCCGAGATTACCCAGGATACTCACATAGAGCACCTGCATAATTAAAATGTACTTTCAATTGTTTATCATATGTTTCATTTTTCTTAAAAAATAAATTTCCCCCACAAATACGTAGTAGTTGATATATTTTTAATTTTGTGACGCCAATATAGTACATTGTTCCCGAGATTACCCAGGATACTCACATAGAGCACCTGCATAATTAAAATGTACTTTTATCCACTTATTATATGTTTCAGTTTTATTAAAAAATAAATTCCCCTTACAATTACGTATTGTATATCATATTTTCAGTTTTGTGACGCATATAGAGTACAGTTTTCCCGAGATTACCCAGGATACTCACATGGAGCACCTGCATAATTAACATGTACTTTTAATTGTTTATCATATTTTCAAGTTCGAGACGCAAATAGAGTACAGTGTTCCCGAGATACCCAGAATACTCACATAGAGCACCTGCATAACCAACATGTACTTTTAATCGTTTATCATATGTTCAAGTTTTTTTTTCTAATAAATTTCCCACAAACACGCAATCTACACATGAAATTTTTAAAATTAAACATTTTTTCTAAAAACCCGCACTAGCTATACCCAAAAATTCAAAGCCATTATTAAGTAAACCCATAAATATTATACATATAGTTTAGCTAACATCGAACATTTTTCAAAACTCTAAAACGAAAAAATAATAAAAAAACCCCCATGATATTTCACGAAAAAGATGCGAATAAGCAGTGAAGCAATGCCTTCTATACGCAGTTGCGGCGCAACCCTTGCTTGGCTTGGGCAGATTACTTAACGAAACAAATCATTGGATCTAAGATACGCTACGTATGTTTACGTTAGAGATCAACTTACCAGTTAATTAGAAATGAGCATGGATGACACCCACCGCCAACCAGAACCAATAAATGACTTAAGAAAAATTTAGCTGGGCTTGAGAGTATAATAACTTCGAAAAGTTATCGTCGTCAATCTGCCAGGATCTGACAGCCAGCTAAATTTTAATTAATCAAGCTAAGATTGGGGCAGAATTTCTCGATTAAACTCACCGTACCCTGGACCGGTAAGGACTTAAGAAAAATTTAGCCGAGAATCATAGAATAATAGAATTCTGTTTATTTGATTACTCATACCAGTCTGCGATTGGTATGTCAGGTAAATATTTTCAAATAAATCACTTAGCTAAGAGTAAGGGCAAGAAAAACCTTGAAATAAATGCCATTCATTCCTCATGACTAAAGTCTCACAACAAATTTTTTTTAATTTGCGACTGACACAATCAACTTGGTTTAATAAGTACACAATTGCTTCAGCAGTCTCGCGTTCCGACCAGAGGCCACAGATAATCATATTGACACAACGTAGCAGCTGCATGCTAATGAATATCGCATAGTTTTCTATGAATTCGAGAAATAGTTCAGCTGAGTTTGGGTGCAAGTTGACTTCAGAAGTCCAGTGATCAGTCTGAGTAACTGCCGCCATCCTGCCCGGTGAATACTTCAAGTATATCATTTATCACAAAATAGGGGTAGACTAAAGACTCAAGAAAAATTTAGCTGGGCTTGAGAGCTAACTGCAAGAGTTGTTGTCGTCAAACTACCAGGATCTGGTAGCCAGCTAAATTTTCGCGAAAAATATCAAAAAAAAAAAAAAAAAAAAAGACTAATTACAAATGTATCGATTTCAGTAAAACTATATGTATAAATTTATCTATTCTTGAATTGAAAAATTCCCCGTACAAAAATGCATTGTTTAATATTTTTTATTCTGTGACACAGAGTACCGTTTTTCCGAGATTACCCAGGATACTCACATGAAGCACCTGCATAATTTACATGTACTTTTATATTATATATCGTATGATAATATGTTTTTTAAAAAATAAATTCTCCCCTACGAATACGCATTTCCTTATCATTTTAAAACGAGTCACGAAATAGAGTACAGTGTTTCCCGAGATTACCCAGGATGCATCACCTGGAGCACCTGCATAATTTACGTGTACTTTTAATTGTTCATCATATGTCCAAGTTTTTTTAGAAAATAAATTCCCCCTACGCATTAGCTGATATTTTTAATTTTGTGGCACAAATAGAGTACAGTTTTCCCGACATTACCCAGGATACATCACAATGAGCACCTGCATAATTCACTTGTACTTTCATATTGTATATATCGTATGATCATATATTTTTTAATAAATAATTTCTCCCTGGTGAATACGCATTTTCTTATCATTTTAAAAATAGTCACCAAATAGAGTACAGTTTTCCCGGCATTACCCAGGATACATCACAAGGAGTATCTGCATAATTCACTTGTACTTTCATATTGTATATATCGTATGATCATATATTTTTTAATAAATAATTTCTCCCTGGTGAATACGCATTTTCTTATCATTTTAAAAATAGTCACCAAATAGAGTACAGTTTTCCCGGCATTACCCAGGATACATCACAAGGAGTATCTGCATAATTAACATGTACTTTTCATCGCTTAATAATTATTATATATTTAAGTTCTCTCAAAAAATAAATTCCCCTTACAATTACGTATTGTATATCATATTTTCAGTTTTGTGATGCATATAGAGTACAGTTTTCCCGAGATTACCCAGGATACTCACATGGAGCACCTGCATAATTTACATGTACTTTTAATTGTTTATTATATTTTCAAATTCGAGACGCAAATAGAGTACAGTTTTCCCGATATTACCCAAGTTACTCACATAGAGCACCTGCATAATTAACATGTACTTTTACTCGCTTATCATATGTTCAATTTATCTTAAGAAATAAATTCTCCCTGGTGAATACGCATTTTCTTATCATTTTAAAAATAGTCACGAAATAGAGTACAGTTATCCCGACATTACCCAGAATGCATCACAAGGAGCACCTGCATAATTTACATGTACTTTTAATTGTTTATCATATTTTTAAGTTCGAGACGCAAATAGAGTACAGTTATCCCGACATCACCCAGAATGCATCACAAGGAGCACCTGCATAATTAACTTGTACTATTTAAATTAAATTTATTTTAGTTATATTAGATAATCAAACCCTCCCCCCCCCCCAAACGTACGCACTGGTTGATATTCGTAAAATTTATGACGCAATTAAATTATCGATTATATTCTTAAAAAATTAACGCTTCATGTAATTCAATTTGTTCCCAAAAAAAAATATTTAACAGACTTCTTGGCATTAACCAGGATGCACCACGTGGAGGTCATGTCTGTCCTAGCATCCCATGATCCCCACGTACAAACTGAAAGATTCTGAATGATTTTATAAAACTAAAAACTTTATTTTGTTTCTTATGCAACCCCCAATTCAACCACAAATAATAATAATATTCAAGTCAAAAGATGATTTATACTTAGGAATCTACTGAATTGCCATAATATTAAAATAAAATTATCAAATTAATTTCTCGAGAAAAAGAATTTAAAGACCTTATAAATACCTGTATATCTTATATTTATATTATGAATTTATTTTATTTTTAAATTATCTTTTTATTACCCATTATCTCCCGAATTTATAAAGCAAGTAGTAACAACGTAATACTACTGGAAAATCATATTTGTTTAAAATTTAATATTTATATTAAGATAAAATTAATTACAAGATCCACAAAATTAATTCAAGATTTCAGAGATATAAAATAATTATCTAATGAATTTTTTTACCCAATAGAATTTAATTTATATTTTTATCTAATTGTTTCAGTAAAATAAAATCGTGCCCAAAATTTAAATACAAAACGTAAAATAAAAATGTTTTATTGGAAAAGTGCTCTAACGTCAATCAAAAAAAAACTTACATACTAATATGCATCGCAATAGAAAAAGAGTGATTATTCATCTAGTATAAATGATCACGATAGATAATAATGAAATCCTAATCACCCCCGTCTACTCTGTTTGAGGAAGACAAGGTCGATCCAGTTTGACTTTGTTTAAAAATTGAATTTAATTAATGAAGAAAAAAAAAAGTAGTCAAAATGAATCTAAACAACAAATTAAATAATAGTTTGGAACGACAAGAAGCTTTAAAAAATATAACAACAATTTTTTAAAACTTCAAGGACATTTAAAGCACTTTTCTGGGATGGGTTAATAATTTCAACTAGTCGGGCTCGATCTAGAGGAACTTACCTTGTAACTGCAAACTGTAAAATCCTGTAGAAGTGGTCCAGGTAGTCTCCAATAATATCCTCTCGGCAAAAGCATGTCAATGATGATCCATGTATATAATTATAATCCAAAAAACAGCAACCAGCACTATTGAAACTTATACACTTTCACTAAGTACTCATTCACTCTGTCACTATCACTATGAGATACTTGAATGGCCATATTTATTATAATTTTTAAATTATTTAATCGAAAAAACTATTTATATTTATTTAACACTTGCACATTTTTTTTTTCTATATTAAAAAATCGCTTGTCCGCGTAGAATGTTCACTTGTTAATCGAAAAAAATTCTAATTAAACTTTCAAAGGTATTATACCGGACGAAAAAATTAAATAAAAAAAAAAAAAAATCCACAGAAAAACCACGAGGCTGCACGTGCTTGCTCAAAGTTTCGAAAATTTCTAACCAAATTTATTTTGAAATACGGAAAAAATTGAAGTGTACTCTACAAAGAATGAAGAAGAACTGAAAATAAAATTTATCTAGGAAGACAAGAGGTCGCTACTATTTTCTATGACTCATTTACAGTTAACTCCGAGAAAAACTTGTGAAACACGTGTCGGACAGCATGACGTTAAAATATAAGAAACATATGCTCGGAAAATTATTAACGGTTCTTTCTATAAAAAATTATAATTATTCGAAACTTTAAAATATTTTTCTAAAAATTAATTGTAAAAATCGCGACAAAAAAAAATATATATTGTTTTAAAATTTAAATGTAACAAAAAAATTGGAAATGATTTTATAATAACTATATTGATTTGTCACGATAATAATAAAAAAATATTCGTATTTAATTTAATTGGACTGTTTTTTTTTTTTTTAATTTAAAAACCGCGAGATAGTCTGCACAAATTAATTTACCTGTATAATTTTTTTTTATCCAACAATTGTCGATTCAACATCGAGAAAATCATTCAATTCACTAAACACTTGCACTTTTTTTTTTTTTTTTTCAACCAAAAACCACGAGGCTGCACGTGCAGCAATTTTAAATACTTTGGTTAGAACTTTTAAAACTATTTTACTCTATCGAAAAAATTAAATTAAAAAAAATTATCTATACAAAAAAACCACGAGGCTGCACATGTTTCGAATAATTATAACCAAATTTATTTTAAAATACCGAAAAAATTCAAGTGAACTCCGCAAAGAACGAAGACGAACTAAAAAAATTTATCTAGGAAAGCTAGAAATACTAGAGGTCGCTAATATTTTCTATGACTCATTTACAGTTAACTCCGAGAAAAATTTGTGAATCTACACGTGTCGAAATAAAAGAAACATATGCTAGGAAAATTTTTAACGGCATTTTCTATAAAAAATTATAATTATGTGAAACTTTTGATATTTTTCTAAAAATTAATTGTAAAAATCGCGACAAGAAAAAAAATATATATATTGTTATAGAAGTTAAATGTAAAAAAAAAATTGAAAATAATTTTATAATAATTATTGTAAAAATCCCGACAAGATAAAAAAAAATATAATATTCAAAATCTACATGAAAAAAATATTTGGAAATGATTTTATAATAATTTGTCACGATAATAATTAAAAAATACTTGATTATTTAAAATTTCTGCTCGTGCAGCCTCGTGGTTTTCGGTTCAAAAAAAAAAAAAAAAGTGCAAGTGTTTAGTGAAATAAATAATTTTCTCGATTGTTGGATAAAAAAAAATTATACAGATAAATTAATTTGTGCAGAATATCTCGCGATTTTCAATTGTATTTAATTTAAACTTGCATTTTTTTTTTTTATAATTGAAAATCGTGAGATATTCTGCACAAATTAATTTACCTGTTTAATTTTTTTTTTATCCAACAATCGAGAAAATTATTTAATTCACTAAACACTTTTTTTTTTTTTTAACCAAAAACCACGAGGTTGCACGTGCAGTAATTTTAAATACTTTGGTTGGAATTTTTAAAGCTATTTTACTCTATCGAAAAAATTAAATTAAAAAAAATTATCTACAAAAAAACCACGAGGCTGCACATGTTTCGAATATTTATAACCAAATTTATTTTAAATGACTGAAAAAATTCAAGTGAACTCCGCAAAGAATGAAGACGAACTAAAAAAATTTATCTAGGAAAGCTAGAAAGACTACAGGTCACTACTATTTTCTATGACTCACCGTTTACAGGTTTACAGGTGAGTCATCGGTTGACTGCGCGAGAAAAATGTAAAAAACACGTTTTGAAACTGTCGAAATTAAAGAAACGTATGCTCGGAAAATTCTAATCGTTATTTCAATGAAAAATTATAATTGTTTAAAACTTTTAAATATTAAAAAAAAAAAAATTAATTATAAAAATCACGATGAGAAAAAAAAATATATATTCTTTTAAAATTTAAATGAAAAAAAAAAATTGGAAATAATTTTATATTAACTATTATAAAAACCACGACAAGAAAAAAATAATAATTTAATTTAACCTTACCAGCATTTTTTTTTTACAATAAAAAACCACGAGAAAGTCTATATAGAAATTAATTTACCTGTATAATTTTTTTAATTCGAAGAAACAACCGAGAAAATTATTTAATTAACGAAACACTTGCACTTTTTTTAAAAAAACTGAAAACCACGATGCTGCACGTGCAACAATATAAAGTAGTTTGGTTAAAACTCTTGAAATTATTTTACTTTATTAAAAAAATCACTTACAAAAATCTAATACTGTTAATTTTTTTTTCTAATGCACGTGCAGCTTACTTGAATGACTTCTAACCAAAATATAAAAATTATTTTCTAACCCGAGAAAGTGCTGTTGACTCCGCCGCTGCCAAAGGCAAACTAAATTTGTCTAGGCCCAGAGGCTGCTTCTCTCGATGACTAGCTCTGTCTATGAGTCATCCCTTAACAATAAGCAACAATTGTTAACTCAACATATTGTCCATATGGAAAAAAAAAAATCAATACATGAAAAAAAAAAAAAAAACAACCTCGAAAAAAAAATTTCTAATATATTTATCTTAGTTTAATTTTGAAATTAAAATTATTAAAATTATTAAATTATTTTTAACAATTTTTAATCATTAAAAAAAAATTATTTTACTACTATTCTATTAAATATATACATCGTATATATATATATGATTTTAAATTCAAACCACGAGGCGGATGTTGAGATAGAAAAAAAAAAAATATTCCTAGCGCTAGTAAATTGAGATGAGAGAGACCTCTATTCTTGCATACTTTTATCAGTCAAGTGGAAACGCCTCTTTAAATTAAACAACAACAATTAACAACATGTTGACAATTTGACAGTGATATGGCTTGATAATCAATGTAAATAAATATCAAAATTCTAATAACAATGTTAATAACAAAAATTAATCAATTAAAAATACAATCAAGCTTTCAACAAGATTAAAAATTAATAATATTAAAATAAATCAAATACAATGTTCATATAAAGTTTCTGGTTTTTTATATTGTTTATTAAATTGTTCATTACTTTGAATATATCTCGAGACAATATTATTCATATTAATAACTATTCTTTATTATTTTTCAATACCATGGATAATATGGGAAAGATTATTGATCATAATAATAATGTGGATATTAAAAAATGCCCAACCAGATAAAAAAACTGTTAGTGAAATAATTGAACTTGATTTTTGTGCAATAAATAAAAATAATAATAATAATTTGATTAATAATAATCAACAGTAATTCATACAATATATTACTTCTTAATTATTGATAATTACCAATTTTTAATAAACAATCAATCATTGATTGCCATAATTTATTACCATAATTAATTAAATTATTACACAATTTATCTGGATTCATTTTATAATATTCATTATTAGTAATGACAGCCAAACAGTCATCAATAATAATTTTGAAACTTTTATCTTGGTTAATATAATGTGATAATGATTTATCAAGACCATATAATCCAGGTGTTCCCATTGCTCGTAATATTATTGAAAATATTTTATGATTTAACAGCTCATTTTGAGTTAATAAATCATACCATGCCCACGTATGTTCCATGTAAATTGTTAATTTTGGATCTGTTAATTCAATCAATCCTTTAGCAAGTCTACCAAGAAATGTATCATAATTATTGTTGCTGTTATTGCTGGTGCTACTGTTGCTATTTTTAATAAATCTAACATCACATTTATTTGTATTATTTATTAATAAATTCTTTAAACTTTTGCCAGGTATCCAAGTATCTGGATTTGAAAATGCAATATTTTGGTTATATATTTCATCTGATTGTGGTTTGCCAATTAGTAAGTCAATCAAATTTGGTTTAATTGGTACATGTTTGAAGTAATCATCCGGATAATTTGGTGGACGTTTTTGTGATGATTTTGAATAAACCAGTTGAACGTATATGTAAATATATTTCATCAACTTGGGCATTGTAACGATGATTAAATACTAATAATCTTTCACGTGTTTGACCACCAAATTGATGATCAACAAGAAGAAGAACAACACCATGAAGACATAATGCTTCACACTAAAAATAATTTAATTATTAATCTATTAAACATCATTTTTCAAGCTTAGAAATTATTTAAAAGTACTTACTAGTAATTGTTATTCTTCATCATTCAATATGACAGTCTCAAGTGACTGCTGAATATAAATATTATCCTCTAAATCATCAACATAACTATTTAGCTAAGTCATGGAGTTTTATAGACCTCCATGAACTAAGTTATGTATTTGTGGATAATTTCAAATACCAGATAAAAACGTGTTAAAACATCTGAATAATTTTCACGTAAATTTTCATCACATTCTTGAAGTATCTTTAATATTAAACAAAATAATTTTTTATGATATTTCAATGAAAATATGTGATAAATAAATTTAATATTTACTGGATCATTTTCTATTTTTTCTTCATGTATATTTGCTGCTTTAAAATAAGCAAGATCAAATATAATTGTATTTTTGAGTACATTGTTTTGAATCGAGTCTGAAAATTTAATAATTATATTAACAAAATACTAAGTATTGTTATTTAAATATAAATTGTTATTATTTTTATTATTACAACCTGAATACTGGAGGAACATTAATTCTTTGAGTCTCATTAATTCAGCAAGTGTTGCATTTCCACTTGGAACAAGTTGTAATAAATTTTGTCCACAATTATTATTGTTTGTTACAAAATCACCCATTATAAATAATATTCAGTCTATAACAAATTAATAAACACTTAATCTTTCATTTATATATATTTTTTTTTGACAACATAATCATCAACATAAGTATAGATTTCTTCTCTTTCAAGTTTCAACTGAATATTTTGTGTGAAAAGTTCGAATAGTACGTACAATTAGAAATAAATTAGAACAAAAAAAAATAGCAATACAGTCATATTAATTTTTGAATAAACTTTTTTATGCTACATCATTTGCACCTCAATATGTTCAAACAGTACAAAACTGGTAATTTATAAATGATGATCAATTATATATGTAAACGAAAAAAATAAATATATTTTTTTGGCAAATTAATTTTTCTTATTATTTCAATTGTCTGATGGTAATTAATAATTATGCATTATGGTCTAAATTGATTCTCCAATTAAAATTAATTTTGAAATAATATCAGAATTATGAGTTTGGAATATTATTAATTAAGAGTAGAAGGTAAATTTTATTTTTTAATTAATTATGAACGGGATAGCGCGAACGCAGTCCCGACTACCAAAAATTATACGCCCGAGATATCCACATTAGGGATATTCGCAGAGTTCAGCTCAACCGTAGTGCAATGGAAGAGCCTCATTCTGGAGGAACCGCCTTCATGATCACGGTATCCTCTGCGCCAGGTAAGTATGCTTAGGCTCGTTTCACGGGGGTTTTTGAATAACTTCCATCTGTAAATCACATAGAAAAAATTCTCTCGACTATTAGACACCTAGCGGTTAGAAAACCCAAGTTTTCCAACAATAGAAACATTGATTTTTTTTTTTTGCATGTATTGTTAAATAATTTTATTTATTTTAAAACTAATTTAATAAAATTAAATTATTAATCACACGAGATATACCAAAATATAAAACGAAGTTCATTTGGCTCTTTAAATCGACGAGCACATCTCAATGTCGACATATTTATTTCGATAATACTTTTTTTTTTAATCGAATTATCTGGCACTTTTTTTTTATTCCAAATCACTTTGCAATAATTAATTTTCTGAAATTAAAAATACAACAATTAGTATATATATTATTAACTAATTAAAAAATTAATCAAAATAGTTAAACTTACATCACATTGATTTGCTGTTTTTATATTAATACACCAATATTTTTCTTCTTGACAATTTAAAAGACGTGCACAAGTTGATTGAATTTTAAAAATGACAATTAATATTATTAAAAATTCAAATTTTTTCATTATCTTCTCATAATTATGATATGAAAAAAACAATTATAATATTTAAATTTTAAACACATAATATTTGTCACAATTTGTCAGTTGAAAAATATTAAAAATAATTAATATATGCCAGCAGAAAAAAATTATATAAAAACTGTAGTGTCTGTCTTGAAATCTGCAATAAAAATGATACAAATTTTTTTATTTTTCTAATGGTTCAATGCCAAGGGGACATCGCGGTTAATCCTATCCGAGGGATCATAACATTCCCAAGCAACAAATGTAAAGGTCAAATTTTTATTGCCAATAATTTAAAAAAAAAATATATAAATTAACCAGCGAAAATAAACGTAATTTAATATATGACAAATTTTAATTGCATTATCAATCACTCAATCATTATTATCAGTGATTAGGCTTAAGTATAAATTTTTTTCATGAAGCCGAATAAAATTGTCGATAAATGAAAATAATAAATTAATAATTTTTATAAATAATATATCAATGATATGTAAAATGATATTTATATTTATACAGGTATAATAATAATAAATTGAGTGTGATAAAAAAGAGACATGTCATGAAAAGAATTACGAGTTAATCATTACCGGATATTTTATTTCCGTTTAAAATTATAAACTCAATAATATTTTCAAATGACCATGACTCTGATCAACAATCGAGTGATCCCTTCTATAACATTCTCGTATTACTAAAATATATTACGATAATATTTTACCTGATTTTTTCTTTCAATTACTACAACAACATTTTGTGGCTAAGTCAAGCTCGAACGAGTATTTCTGTAATCAAACAATTTTTATTGCACTCATAAAAAAAATAAATAAATAACAAAAAAAAAAAAAAAATGTCATATCCATTTACTTTAAACCGAGTAAATTTACACAAAAAAAAAAAAAAAAAAACTTTTAACAATATGGTCATTAAATCAAGTATTTAATATTATTAAAAAAAAAAATATTAAAATAGAAAATCATTTTTTTATTTACGACGATGACTGTTTGTTTCTTTTTTTTTTTTTTTATTGGAATTGTTGAGATGTTGGAGGCAAATGTCGATTTAGTCCTGGAGTGAAAGTCTCAAAGGTAACAGTGCAACGACACTATATACTTTTTAATTTGCCTCACATGTAGACGCATACTGTTTTTATTCATCGAACATACTGGTAGACACATTAGTACACATTATGTGACCTTCTTTAAAATTAAACATTTAAAAAAAAAAAATATTTATGACAGTAATCTGTTATAATCATTTGTAAATAAAATTTTAATAAATTTTTTAAATTTTTTATATCAATTGTTTGATATGAGATTGAAGATTTAATTTTCATGCGTTAATGTGTGTGTTTTGAGCTAAAGATTATCAGATATTTTTCTCTCAATTTGATCTTTTAAAATTGTGTTATTGTTGTAACTTTGCGTTGGTGTCATTTATCACCAGTGAAATGGAGCAAAAAGATAGTCAAATAACTGCTAGAAAATATTCAACAAATGAAAGGTAAAAAAATTTATTAATAAATTATTTTTTAAACTATTAAAAAATTTTTTTAAAAATGTATTTTTAATTTATTATTATAATTTATTTTAGTGTTGTTGAAAAAAAAATTATTCAAGACATTAACGTTGGCTGGAAATTTTGGAAAAAACGTCGTTATGTTGTTGGAATGTTGGCATTTTTTGGATTTTTTACATCTTATATATTACGAGTTAATTTGAGTGTTGCTATTGTTGCAATGACATCAACATCAAATGAGGTAAAATAAATAATTAATAAATAATTATTATAAAAAATATATATTAATTTTTTATTTATTTAAACAACAGGCTGATGAACCAGAATTTAAATGGGATTCAAAACTTCAAGGTGTTATTATGAGTTCATTTTTTTACGGTTATATTTGTACTCAAATACTTGGTGGATATTTAAGTGCAAGAATTGGTGGAAAAAAAGTATTTGGTCTTGGTATTGCATCAACAGCATTTTTAACAATTTTTACACCACCATTAACACGTTTAAGTGTTTATCTTTTAATTGCTATGCGAATTATTGAAGGAATATTTGAGGTATATATTTTTATATAATTGTAAAAGAAAATTTGGGCTTTTTAATTGATTGGCCCTTTATTTAAACAGGGTGTTACGTATCCTTGTATCCATTCCATATGGGCAAATTGGGCGCCAGATTTGGAAAGATCAAAATTAGCAACTTTGGCATTTTCCGGGAGTTTTGTTGGTACTGTATTTGCAATGCCTGTATCTGGAATAATGGCTGAAAATTTAGGCTGGCCATCAGTCTTCTATGTGTTTGGATTAATAGGATTAATTTGGTTTGGTTTGTGGTGGTACTTTGTCACTGACAGACCTGAAGATGATCCTTGGATTACACAAGCTGAGCTTGATTATATCAAACAAACTCGTTCTCATATCGGTCAAAAGGTAGATTTTTTTTTTTGTTTATACATCATCATATTAATTATTACTTGGTTATTTATCATCTAGACTATTTCACATCCATGGAAAGCTATGATCAAATCACCACCAGTTTGGGCCATTGTTGCTGCACATTTTAGTGAAAATTGGGGATTTTACACAATGTTAACTCAGCTACCAACTTTTATGAGTGGTATTTATCATCATCGTTAACATTGTTTATTTAAAAAACTATTAATAATTAATTATTTACAGATGTATTGAATTTTCAAATTAAAAAAACTGGTTTTCTATCAGCTCTTCCATATCTTGTAATGGCAATTGTTCTCCAATTTTCTGGTCATTTTGCTGATTATCTTCGTTCAAATAATTATCTTACAACTACTCAGGTAAAAAAAAAAATCAAACAATATATATTTAATAATTAATTAATGTAAAAATATATTTTTTAAGGTCAGAAAAATTTTCAATTGCGGTGCATTTTTGGCCCAAACAATTTTCATGATATCAACAGCATTTGTTGAATCAAGTGTATCTGCTGTAACTTGCATAACAATTGCAGTTGGTCTCGGTGGATTTGCATGGTCTGGCTTTAGTGTCAATCATTTAGATATTGCACCACAACATGCAAGTGTATTAATGGGAATGGGTAATACAATTGCAACAATCCCTGGTATTGTCAGTCCCATTTTAACTGGCTACATTGTTAAAAATAAGGTAAGCCCTTTTTCTATTACATATATCATTATTATTATTTATTTATTATTGATATTTCAGAGTCGCGACGAATGGAAAATCATATTTATAATTGCAGGATTAATATATCTAATTGGTGCAATTATTTATGGATGTTTTGCATCTGGTGAACGACAAAAATGGGCTGATGATTCAAACAAAAAAGAATTAGCTGCCTACAAAAATGAAGCTATAGATGTTGATTGTAATTTGTAAATAAATTTATATATTGTTATATCAAAATTGTTTGTTAAAGAAAAAATATATATATAGAAATATTTAAATTTAAAGAGAAAAATTGCGCGAAGATGACTCCATATTTATCATCACGTGACTTTATATTAAAGCGATTGCGCATTACATACCACACATATTATTATTATTTTTATAATTTATTTATTTTTTTTTCTTGACCATCAAGTCTGACACTTATCTTTTTAATATTATTATTGTTTTTAATATTTATTATTCATATAAACAAAAAGACTTATACACTCAACCTATATCTGTCTTTATTTAGTTTTTCTACCTTTTTTTTTTCGCGTATGGTCATTTGGATAAAAAAAAAATTATCAGAGATGGCTGCCAACAACCGGGAAAATCATGACTCAATGAAAATGAAGGTAAAAAAAAACAGCAATTCGTCAATGACGATGTATATTGAATAATAATTACTTATCATCATTACATCAATTATTGTTTCTCATGCAACAACTCGTATTTTTAAACATTGCTTTGAAACAAGTGTTAAGAAAATCATATCAAATTGATTAATAATTTATTTTTTTTTGCTCATCATATAAACTAATTATTTGATTATTAATTAATTTATTTGTTATTGATAAAATCAAGTAAATGGATCTTCAAAAAGCAGTTGATTTATTTACTATGTTGGATGAGACAACTAAGCTGGTATACAACATGAGGGAAGACGACGACGACATCACAATGGAATCATCAACAGAGAGTCTTGGTTTAGATTATCAAGCAGTAAATAAGTACAATGATTTATTACCTTATGCTGAGGAATTGGAGAAAGAAGCAAAAATTTTACTGCCAGAAATAAAAGGTCAATTGGGACAAGCTATCATGCTAAGACGTATTGAACCTGATACACTAAATGCTGTTGGTAAATTACGAATGTAAGTTGTATAAACTATTTTTTTATTTCTCCACATTAAAAACATTAAATTATTTATATTATTGATTGTTTTGTTTCACTGTTAAAAGGTACATGAAGCTTTACAGTTTAAGATTCACCAAAGAGGATCATATTTTACTGATAAAATTGATGTATGAACTAGTGACAATTCCTGAACTTGAACAATATCTTGTCAATGTATTTGGTGGTATATTATTGAACTTATTGCGAAAAAGAGAACTCATTGAACCAAGTGAATTGGTATTAGAATGGAGACCATTGTATGACTTGAAAAAACGTTCAGTTACTATGCCTTCAAATAGCATGTATCGGTTTTCTCAACGATGCTTGAAAATGATTGAAAGTTTAATATGTGATGCAAAAATATATTTTCCATTAACAGCAACAAGAGAAATACTTGATGAATTAAGACCACAAATATGTCCACTTGATACAAGATCATCACCAGCTATCTTTGATTTATTAGATTTATTTTTACCAGTACAATTATTTCCAAATGATTCACATATGGGTTATGGACTTTGGTTTGATGAATTTATGAAACTTTGGGAAATTTGTAATAATGCACCAGTATGGGAACATTCAATGATGACACTTATGTCAAGATTAGCATGGTTTAATATTGGTTATATTGATTGGGAACCATATATACCAATAATGACAACGCGATTTATGAGATGTCTCAATTTGCCAGTTCATTATAAAAATACAAAAATACCAAAATCTCATAAAGTTACAACAAATTCAGTAGCAATATGGGTTGTATCAATATTGGGAAATAAATCAAGTGGACAATTTCATTTGGAAAATTTTAAAAAACATTGGAACATATTTACCTGAAGCAAATACTGGTCCTTGGATTGATGGTTTAAAAGATTTTTTATGTAAATTAACAATTCATTTTGTAAGACGTTTACATAATGAAAGATATAAAAAAAAAACATGGCAAACAACAACACCAGAAACACATAAATTAACTGATACAGATGTTGATAATTTTGTTAAATCAATGATGCCACTTGCAATGACATCAATGTTTGACTTTCAAATGCAACAGCAACATCAAAAGTATTTCGTCATTTAGCAACAATAAGACCAAATCTTGTTATACCAGATGTACTTGATAGATTATATTTAACACTTGATTCATTAACAGAACCACATAAATTAACAGCAGCAATGTCAGCAGTAACATCAATTGCTAGACCATTAGTACAAGGATGTAGAAATATTAATAAAGGCTATACATATAATGAAGGACCATCACGTGTATTGTCATTATTATTTTCATCATTACCAGGTATTGATGCTAATGATTTTATGAAATGTTTTTCAACATTTCGTTTGATATCTGTTTATGCATCAATGATACCAATTGTTGATTGTTCACATGCAATTGGATCAAATTTAATTGATGATGATGATCGTTTAGTTTGTGAAACAACATCACAATTTGAAGATTTTATATTACAATTTTTTGATCGTGTATTTATACTTATTGAATCAAGTACACTTGAATATGTATCACAAGAAAATCAAGAACATCGTGGTAATAAAAGTAAAATTGAATCAATGATTGAATTTGGACTTGATTCAGTATGTTCAAGTATATTAAATCGTTGTAGTAATGATATATTTCAATCGGCATTACATAAATTACGTTCATTTGTTACTGAAAAAGTATTAGAAACAAGAATATCTGGACCACTTGCAGCATCATCATTATGTCGTAGTTTTGCACGTGCTAATGGACGTGAAACATTAAAATCATTATTACCAACATTAACACAAATTATCATGGAAATAATACAAGATAATGATGATGTTAAAAAAGAAGAAAATCTTGATGATCGTTTGTTATATTCAATGTTACTTGTATCAAGTATAACATCAGCATCTGGTGATACATTATTTATATATAAAGATTTAATTATTGAATTATTAGATAAAATATTACATTTAAAATCACGTGAAGGTAGTCGTATATCAAGTAGAATATTATGTGGTGTATTAAATTCATTATCAACAATAACAACAAAATCACATTATACATATGATGGACGTGATTATAATGATACAAGCTATCCATATATACTTGATTGGGGACAAGGTATTGATAAAAATCAACTTAATGTTGATTGGTATATACCTGGTGAAGATGAATTATCAATGTTACAAGAATTATTTTCACGTTATATTACCATTGAAATAAATAATATTGAAAATTATTGTTCAAATACAACAACACCAATAACAGCAACAACAAAATCAGAATTATTAACAATGACTATTTTATTAGCATTAGTTGATGGTTTATCAAATTATTTACCAATACCAAATGAATATTTTAATAATTGTGATGATGAAACATCAACATTTTTACCATATGTTGGAATTAAAGGAGAAATTAAAATGCCTGATGGTAGTAATGTAAAAAAATCAATGGTTAAATTATTAACAAAATTACAAAATAAAATGCTTGAAAATCATGAAGATGATCCAAAAAGTTTAGCTGTATTACCACGTATTTGGAGTGCAATATTATTAGGTGAATCATCTCATATGGATCAACATAAAAGACTTGTATTATCATGGAATCAAGTTAAATATGAATTACGTGATGATCTTTATTAAAAACGTCGTCATATGGTTGAATGTATACTTGAACGTTGTCATTTGGCAACATGAAATTAGAATCTTTTTCAATGTTTTTATCCATTAACTGAATATCATAAATTTATTATGTTACAATTATTTAAATTATAACAACAATGCATATGCACAAGTACGTATACATTCACAAGATGTATTATTCTCAGCATTAGGATATTTTCCAACTTCAAGAAATATATTTATACCTGATATATTAGAATTATTAGCAAAAGATCCAGAAGAACATCATGATGCACATAAAGGTTTATTATATCTTCTTGCTGGACCACGTCCAAATGCATTAATTGTACCAAGAAGTTGGGAATTTTTAAAAAATATATGGCCAGCACTTGTGTTATCAAAACCATCTGAAAAACCATCAGTTATTAGATTAAAAAATAATTTAACTGAAACAATATCAAGATATATGCCAACAATTGGTATTAAATTATTTTTAACAGATAAATCAATTAATATTGCTAGTGAATTATGGATGACATATCCAAAACCATTATTAACAATGCCAAATATTGATGATATTAATAATGGAAAAATTGAATTATTAAAACTTGAAAAAATTAATGAAACTTATTATGATGAACTTATGGATTCAATTTTAACTGGTATACAAACAAATTGTCATTGGCGACAAAGATCAATGGGTATGAGGTTATTACGTGATCTTGCACATCCAGATAGAAATTATCCAATAAAAGTTGTTAATTATTTTTTAAATGCACTTATTAATGATACATTACAAGAAAGAAAAATTGCAATATTAACTGTTTCATCAATAATGCAACAATTAAAAAGAAAACATAATAAAATAACAATTGATACACCAAATTTAGTTATTAAAAATGGTTCAATATGGAATGATGTAACAACATTACCTGGTTTACGTGATGACAATGCTTGGTTACAATATAACTATAATAATCGTCCATTAAATGAACAACAATGGAATGAACCAAGATATATTCATAAACAATATAATGGCTATTATACATGGCCAAAAACTTGAAATATATGCACCATCATCTGAACAACCAATATTAGATAAAACAATACGTATATTTAATGAATCTGAATTATTAATTGAAAATTTTTTTATTGATTCATCAAATGTTGATAAACTTATGAAATATAATAGCCTTGAAGAAAGAAAAGGAAAAGATAAATTTAATAATTTTAGATTTTTATTTTATAAAAGATTATTTAGAAATCATGGTATAACACATTTAAATAATTTTTTAATACATTTAAAATATCTTGTTAAAGATAAACAAGAAAGTCATCAATTATGTGCAGCTGAATTAATTGCTGGTCTAATACGTGGATCAAAACATTGGCCATTTAATATGGTTAATGATATGTGGAATTTATTATTACCAATAATAGGTGATGCCCTAAATAACATTAGTACTGAAACAGTTAATGATTGGGCACTATGTTTTGGTTCTGCTGTTGCTAAAAGAGATCCAAATAGACATCATTGGTTGTATGAATGTTTAATGGAATATACAATTGTCAATGATTCAACAGCATCATTGCATGAATCATCAATATTATTTTGTTTACAAACAATGTTATTACAACAATCATGGCGTTTAACTGAACTTATGAAACGTTTATTAATACGTGTTGAAAATCGTTTAATTGCAAATCCATTTCAAAATATACGTGATTGTCTTGGTAGTGTTATAACATCAATTTTTTCAGCTGATTATGATCCTGGTACTGGTGTTAAAAATAATAAAACACAATTATATACAGAAGATTTTATAAATAAATATTTACCAAATTTATTAAAATTAACAAATGATGATGATCATTTTCTTGAACTTGATGGAAAAAAAGAAAGTGTTAGTTTATTAAAAACACTATGTAAATGGTTAATAACAAATGGATATTCATCACAATATGGTTCATTACCAAGTTTTTCATTAATATTACCAGTACTATGTCAATTGGAAAATTATGAACCAGATGATGAATTAAGATTAACATGTAGAAGAGCATTATCAACAATGTCAGAATCATTAAGATTACCAAGACATATGGATAAATTATTTAATGATTTATTTATTGTATCAAATATGACATCATGGTCAGCACGTTCATCATGTCTTAGTTTTATTGAAGTATTTGTTTTTTATAATATGGGTGTTATATTAAATAATAAAATATGGACAGATAAAGTTTTAGAAATTGTTATGAGATTATTATCTGATGATAGAGTTGAAGTTAGAGAAAAAGCTGGTAATGTATTATGTGGTTTATTACATTGTAATTTTATTGCTGAACAAGATAAATTATTAAAGCAATTAAAAAATAAATCAAAAATTAAAATTAATAATAATGATGATTTACGTGTAAGACATGCTGGTGTACTTGGTTTATGTGCATTTGTAAGAGCTCATCCATATGATTTACCAAAATACGTGCCTTCAATATTTGAATATTTAAATTATTGTCTCAATGATCCACAACCAATTCCTGTAAGTTTTTTATTTTATATTATTATCATTCAAATTAATATTTCAATAATAAATATTAATTAATCCTTTTTCTATTTTTTTTTCAGACAACAATTAGAAAAACACTTGGTGATTTTAAAAGAACTCATTATGATGGATGGACTGTTCATGCCCAATGTTTTACAGAAGAACAATTAGGAATATTGCAAGATTTATCAGTGCCACCTTCTCATTATGCATAAAAAATTTATATATATTATCAATTTATCAATCAAATATTATATACATAAGGTAAATAAATTTAATTTTAAAGGTTCATCAAGGGTTCTATTTCATATATTATATCAAAAAATTATATTTGATATAAAAAATTAATAAAAATATATATATAATACTTAATTATTTCATGAGGTAGTTAATTTATTTGTATTTATTTGATGATACAATATTATTTTTTCGATTTTTTTCTTCATCATTAAGATGTTCATTGAGCAGCTCTAGGTTTTCTGGCTTTTGTTGGACTTGGATTTCTATTGTATCTGTCAGTATTGTCCAGTAGTGCACCACGATCTTTTACTGAATTTTGAAATTGACTGATAAACGACTTGTCAGTTGGTCGGGTATTTGAACCAGATGCACGTCTGTCATTTGACGATGCATCAACACCTGAAAAAAAAATATAATAATTTTAGATACAGTTCAAAGTTTAGTTAATTTATTATTTTTAATATAAAAAAAAAAATCAACTTACCAATGTAGTGAAGAGAAATTAATAGTGCAACAATGAAACCAATAAAAATTGATACATTCATTTTGAAAATATTCTTTTTTTTTTAGTATAATATTAACAGTTAAACTTCAAATAGTTGAATGATTTTTTTTTTTTTAAACACGATGTATTTATACTTGTACTATGATGATTAATGTGACAGCTATAAGTTATTAATCATTTTGATTAACGTCACATATTTATTACACACCATTAACCACATAAAATATAATTTAAATGATATCAAATAAATAAAACAATGTAAATATTTCAAATTTGATATTAATAAATTATATTGTATAGAAATTGTTTTGTTTATTCAAAAAAAAAAAAAAAATTAAATTTAAAGTTGATAGTAATTTATCGTGTACGAATAATAAAAAAATAAATATTTATTTATACATAATAAATTAATAAAATAGGCAAAATTATTACTTATTCATTTTCTTTTATTTGCAGATAGATCATTATTATTTTTTATTTTATATGATTGGTGTAGCTCTTCAAAATCTTCGTTTTGTTGGACTTGGATTTCTTCGACTATTATCAGCATTTGATAGTATTGCAATACGGTCTTTTTGCTCACTTCTCCATCTTGGCATAAACGGACTATTATCAGCTGGTCGAGAACCAGGTGTACGTCCGTTATTATTAGATGATGATGATGATGATGGTGATCCTTCAACATCTAAATTGAAGTAGAGATTCAAGAAAAATGATAGATTAATTTCTTTATTATTTTGTTTGAAAATAAATTTTATAGATTATTTATTTTAAAAACTTACATGAACAATAAACAATAACGAAGAAAATTAAAAAATTGTAAAATATTGATAGCTTCATGTTGAAAGATAATTTTTACCAGAAAAATAATTTAACTGAATTGTTGTTTCTATGTTTCGAGTATTTATACTAAAAGCTGGAATAATTAAATAATAAATCTTGTCAGCTATAACAAACCGAGACCATTAATTTTCAATATCAAATAAATTTAATTCTATTTTAATTTATTTTTTTATAATTGCATAGTATATAATTGTTTAAAACAAATTTTAGTTATTGATTTATGATAGTCAGCTAATTATATTTTAAATAATTAAAAGAACAAGAGCTAGAAATGAAAATAAAATTAATAAAGTTTACACAGCTGACGGTGCTATAAATTTATTTATGTTTATTTATTTAGAATTTTATATAAGAATATTCATATATATTTTGTTTCATGGGACGTGTAAAATTTTCTAAAATAGCTGAACACTAATATGATTTTTGGAATGATTAGAAAAACGTAAAGAAAAAAAAGTAATCCTTAATAAAAATTACTTTTTTTTCTCTTATTTTATGTTTCATTGCATTTACATTTTTTTAAAATTCAAACCACAAGTGGATATTAAAAAAAAAAAAAAAAATAGAGTAGTCCCAGTTTTGAGCGCTAGTATGTTTTCTCTCTCTCTTTGTTGGACCTTTAAATTTTGTTGAAAGCAGTTTAATTGACAACAACAATCATGGCTCTGAGACAAACATTATTTACTCTTGGCAAAAAATTATTATATTCACAAAGTCAAAGATCAATAAGTGTCACACCTGTATTAAAACTCAAAGAAAGTAAGTTAATCATCATTCATCAAAATACACATAAATATATTACATGATTTTAATATCTATCATTGAAAATGAAAAGATTACATCTACATAACCTAAAATTTGTAAACAAATTACATAATATATTTATCTAATTGTTAATTATTTTAATAGTTATTGAAACAAAAGAGGGTAATACACTGATAATTGAGGGTAAAATTATTCCTGATCCACGTGACGTTAATTTGTTCAAAGATGTTGGCAATGGATCATGTCTGTTATGTTCCACCGGTGTTGACGTTAAACACACAGTATGTATTTCAAATTATTTACATCTGTCTTTAAATTAACAACTATACATGTGTCTAATTATCTATAAAAATTAAATAACAATGTTTAAATATATTTTTATAATTTTAATAAATTTTTTTAGGATGTTTTGATTCTCAGTCAATATTTAAAATCAAATGGAGGCGTGTTACCAAGAAGAATAACTGGTCTATGTAAAGTGCAACAAAAAAGAGTTGGTATAATGATTACAATGGCACAAAAAGCTGGTCTCATGCCAAATATTGCTCCAAAAAATAGTAATAAAGATCCAAAAAAACGTCGTGGTGTTAAGAAAAATAATGTTTACTATGATGAAGATACAATTAAACATAAATTTTATGGTGTACAATATCGACAATAAATATTATTACTATTACGAATTTAATTATCATTTTTTAAACAATATAGTAACTATTAAAATATCCTCAAACTATAATATGTTTATTTTCTTTACACATGAATTTCGTGAGTATTTTAAAAAATTTATCATATCAATTTTTGGAGATGGTAGGACTTGGATTTTTATCATAATAATTTTTAGCATTACAAAGAGTTCCAGCATTTGCTGATTACCTTTAACTCTTTGCAAGTCTTGATGAGACTAACAAAAAGCTAGTATAATCTTTAAAATATTAATAGCAATTTAATTTTAATTGAAATTTAAAAATACCAATTCTCTCATTAATAGAAAATAATTCATTTTCACATTGCCTATTAATTTACAAGTCTAAATAGTAAACTAATAAATTACTATTCATATTTTAAAATCATTAATTCAATTATAAAAAGTTGTATATAAAATTATTTATTTAAATGTTTTTAAAAGTTTAATTTATTCTGTTTAAATTATAATAAACAGCTGTCATTAATTTACAAACGATAAATTATGTCAAGCCAAACAGGATGTTTGTTTTGGCAACAAAAAAAAAAAAAAAAACATTTAAATAAATACATATTTTTTTGTTTAATTTACATTTTTAATTTGTAAATAGCTACAAATATTATAAATTCAAAGTTGAAATAATTAATTATGGCCAGTGTAAATTAATTCCTGTAACATCAAGAGCAACAATATCAACATCTTCATGAAGTAAATCACCTAAATTAGGTTTTGTTCGACAAAAATCACCATGAACAAATTCTTTAACATAAGTACCAGCTTGAGTTTTTAAATCAAGAACAAATAAATTTTTTAATACATTTTCTGGTGTATTTATGGATAATTTAATAATTTCTTGTTGAGTTAATAAACGTCCACGTAAATCATGAATAAATCTTGGTCTTGATGCCAATGGTCGTCTGTGTAAAACACGAATTGGAGTTTTTTGTATAATTTCTAAATTTTTAATTGAATTTAATTTTTCAAAATCAATTGTGTCAGCAGTATTTGAACGTAACAAACAAAGTGCTCGATAAAATTTTGATTTTTGATTTTCACCTTCTTTCAGTCTTTTCAAATCATCACTGCAAACAAATTAAATAAAAAATAGTATACAATTTATTGTTGTCATTAAAATATCATAAATTAATTAATTATTAATTTATTACCTGTTTAATAATTTCAGTCTGGATGTTACTTGAACCATATCTGTTGATGCATTTATTTTTGTAACCATATCATTAAACTCATCATCACTAATATTTGTTATTTTTGGATTAACAAGTTCAACAGCAAATGGACGTCCAGAATTAATTGTTCTTACATCAACATCTTCTCTTCCAGATGATAAAAATTTTAATGATTCAGCTTTTGTATGTTCAACAATAAATTCACAAATTAATTCTTGTACTGATGTTTCCATTTTTTTTTCACCATTTATAAACCAAGGTGTTTGACTTAATTTTCTATTAAATTTAGTGTATCTTCCTGGTGATCGAAAAAAACAAAATGTTACATGTTGAAAAGATTAAAAATACATGATGAAAAAATACGTACCTCCAATGAAAATACTTCCATGTGAACAACCAACTTTATCAACTTTAATAATTTCAGCTGGTCTGTCAATTGGAATATTAAAATATTCAATAAAATTTTCTTCTTTTACACTTGATAAAATTTTTTCAATAGTATTTCTACTATAAATTTTATCATTTACATGTTTATGTTTTGATTCTACAAAATTTGGATCACATTTTTTCAATCTAAAAATAATTAAATATGTTAATAATATATTTGATAATAAATTTAAATAAAATTACTAACAATTTGTTGCATTCAATTTCATCTGTATCATTGATAAATGAAATATCAATTGAAAATAATGATGGAACTGGTGCAGTTACATTTTTCATCAAACATTCATTTTCAATAATTGGTACAACTTGAGCTTTCCATACATCTTTAACACTCCATGTTTTTAATTTTAAACCAATCAATTGATATTCTGATAAATTAAATTTTTTTGACAATGCTATTTGTATTGATGTTTCTCTAATTGTCAATGATACTGGCAAAGACAATGCAAATGTAAATGTTGAAGAATCATAACCACCATTTTTAATAGCTTCTTTTATCTGTAAATATAATTAATTTTATAATTTTATAAACAAGTTATTGATTACAACTATTTTAACAATTTTTAAAATAATAATTTTTACCTTTTGCACAGCTTCTTTTTCAATAGCATCATCAAGTATTCCTAGACATGATATACAACGAGTTTCACTTTTAATTTCATCATCAGCATTTATAAAATTCAACTAAAAATATGATAATTTTTATTATTACAAATATAAATAATCAATAATAAATGTAAAAAAATACCAACTTACCTTTAATGATGTTTTTATTGGATCAAAAAAATATTCAGTTGATTTTGTTCCAAGAAAACGTAAACAACAACTATAACAACAACCACTATCTAATAAATATTTATATATTTTACATTCAAGTTCTGGTGCTATTGATGAATCCATTATTATCTGTTATTCAATTTAACAGATTGTTTATAAACAATTTAATATTGTTGAGAGAGGTTACACACATACACGTGCTACCAAACAATTAATGAATTAATTTGATTAGGCACCACAGATATCTGTCATACCGATAATGTCCAGGTGACATAAATATTGTGTTTATATTAATTAACCACCTGTGATGAGTACATACCAGCCAATCAGTGTAATTTCACTTATTTATTATTATTCAAAATAATATATTTTTATTAATTTTCAATGAAATATTACATGAGAAATGACACAATCAAATACAACATCAATGTTGCCTGGTAATTTTGTGTTAATAATATTTATAATATTAATATTTTATTAACAATTTTATTGTTGTTATTTAGCTCTTCCTAGGCATTGGGAAATTTTAATAATTTTAGTAGGATCATTGTGTTGTATTAATTCATACAATGGAAAATTTGTATTTGATGATTCACCAGCAATCACAACAAACCCAGATGTCACAACAACTGAATTATCAAAAATTTTTAAAAATGATTTTTGGGGTAATAAACTTACTCATTACCAGAGTCATAGATCATACAGGCCCTTGACAATAATGACATTTAGGTATTATTTGAATATTAAATTATATGAAATTGAAAATTAATAAATAATAATTATTTTAAGATTTCATTATTGGCTAAGAGGACAATTGGATCCAGTTGATTTTCATATTGTCAATTTAATATTACATTCATTTGTTTGTTTATTAACTTATTGGGTTTTTAATATATTATTAACAAATAAATTTAAACATCTAGCATTTTATGCTTCTGCACTTTTTGCTGTGCATCCAGTTCATACTGAAGCTGTAAGTACATTTGTACTCATGATGAAAATGACTAAGTAAAAAATACAAATTAAATTGAATTAATTTCATTTTTAGGTATCAGGAATTGTTGGTAGAGCTGATATTTTATGTACAATATTTGTTTGGCTTTCAATCCTATTTTACAATCGTTCTGTATATTCAAATAATATATTAGCATTATGTATTAATTTAATTATAACAATAATATTTATAACAATTGCAATGCTATGCAAAGAAACTGGTATAACTGCAATAGTAAGTAAATTTAAATTTTAAATATTTATTCTTTATAATTATTTTTTAAAATATTTACAGGGTATTTGTGTTACATACGATTTGATAATTGTTCAAAAAAATAGTCTTCAAGATTTTTTAAAAATTTTAAATCTAAATTGGCTTAATAAATCAAAAATATACGATAATTTTAGATTTATCATTCGGATTTTATTGTTAACGTTAACTGGATTTGTGTTACTTGCTGTGAGATTTAGCCTGATGGGTTTTTCAACACCAAAATTTCAACCAGTTGATAATCCAGCATCATTTTTAGACAATATTTATCTTCGTCATATCAATTATCATTACATTTATTCTTTAAATTTTTGGCTATTAATTTGTCCAGAGTGGTTGTGTTTCGACTGGTCAATGGGATGTGTTCCACTTATTTCGAATTTCGATTTAAGAATTTTTTTTATTTTTATATTATGGTTTATAATTGGATTGATAATCAGGTTCATATGGATAAGAAAAACACATGAAGATTCAAGGTAAAATCTATTTTTTCCTTTGTAAACTTTTTTTATATTTAAATTACTTGGTTTTCAGATATATGTTGATGGGAATTTTGATGTTGACAATACCATTTCTACCAGCAAGTAATATTTTTTTTAATGTTGGATTTGTCATTGCTGAACGTACGCTGTATCTTCCATCTGCTGGTTACTTGTTGATATTTGTAATTTGTCTTGATAAATTATTTTATAAACTTGGATATTCAAAGCTCAACATGACGATATTTGGAATACTTTTTATCACTTGGTTTGCAAGATCATGGACAAGAAGTTCACAATGGAATAATGAAAATTATTTATTCAATTCAGCGTTGTCAGTGTGTCCATTAAATGCCAAGGTTCATTATAATGTTGCAAAAAGTGCAGCAGATATGGGAAATATTTTATTAGCTGAATTAGAATACAAAGAAGCTATACGATTACATCCAGACTATGCACAAGCTATGAATAATCTTGGTAACTTACTTAAAGATCAGGAAAAATATAATGATGCTGAAAAATTATTGAGAAAAGCTGTTGAAATACAGTAAGATATATTTTATATATTTTTTTCTATCAAATAAATCTTATTCCTATTAATTTACAAATGTTTTTTTGTTTATTAGAACAGATTTTGCTGCAGCTTGGATGAATCTTGGAATTGTTTTATCAGGACTTAAAAAATTTAATGAATCTAAAGCTTGTTACCTAACGTCATTAATTCATCGACCCAATTGTCCTGATTGCCATTACAATTTAGGAATTTTGGTAAATAAATTTATAATCATTAATCTTTTACTAATACATTTGTTTATTTATATTTTATTTTTAAGTATATGGAGCAAAAAAAATTCACGGAAGCTTTAGAATCATGGTCAAATGCAATAAAACAAAAAACCAATCATAAACGTGCTTGGACAAATTCAATAAGATTACTTGATGACATGGGAATGACAGAAAAAGCACTTGAAAAAGGAAAAATAGCTGTTAAATTATTTCCAAATGATGCAACAATTCGTCTAAACATTGCAAATATATTAGGAAAAATAGGAAATTTTGAAAAAGCTGAAATTGAATTTAAAAATTCTTTAAATCTTGATTCAACTAATCCATCAATTTACACAAATTTAGGTAAAAAAATATTAAACAATTCAAATAATAAATGAAAAAAATAAATAATTATTTTTTTTTCTTTTAGGAGTTCTTTATCATCGATGGAATAAATATGAATTAGCAAGACAAATGTACAATAAAGCACTCGATATAAATCCAAATGCAAATACTGTAAAAATAAATTTAAAAAAACTCGATAATTTATTGTACAAACAAAAGCTTAAAAATATAACTTAAGTAAATATTATTTATATTTTTATAAATTTTAAAAAAGAAAAAGAAATATAAAATTATTTCGATAAAAATATTTCCAGTTTTTTTTTCACTGACTAATTTATTGTTTAGCTTTGATCCATAAGTTCGATTTTAACACGTGATTTATTTTCAATAGCTTCGATAATATCAGGATCACATGGAAATCTGTATGCTTTAAAATTACCAATTTTTTTACCATCAATATAATTGAATGATTTAAAACATTTTTTACAAAAATAACAAGGATTATGTGGTACTCTATCACTGTCAATTGTTATCCAATAAACTGGTTTATCAGCACACAATAAACATGAACTATTACGTATGCAACTTATTCTATCAACTCTTGGATAATTTTTAATTGCTAAATGATCATCAGGATTAATTAATCTACAAAAAAAATAAAAATTCCATTAATCAAATAAATTTATAGATAATATTAATATTTTTTATAAATATTTACCTTGCATCTGCAAATACAACTAAATGCTCACAAGTTCCTTGATGCTGATAAACCCAAGGATAACCAAATCTAACATTTAATGATTCAATTTTTGTTTCTTCCATTTTTTCAACACTAAATTGACCAAAATTTTTTGCCTCAGCCCATTCTCTTATAACAGCACTATTGTCATGATTATTTTTATCTCTCATATCATTGTAAAAAGTATTTTCAATATAAAAAAATCCAGATTTATATAAATTCTATATAAAAAATAAAAAATTAATTATTATTATTTAGTGATAAAAATATTTTATAGTTTAATTATTGTTGCTTACTTTATTTGATAATAGATGTTGGGCAGCCGATGGATCATTACTTGATTCATATGATACTGATAAATCTGATATACAGCTAATTTTATCACGTAAATCAGCAAGAGTTTGACATCCAAGAATTGAAATAACTCGTGATAATGATATTTTTCTTTTTGATGGTGGACCATGTCTTGAATCAGCAACAAAAGGATTAAAAATTCTTATTTCTATTAATATATCTTTACCTGGTATTGATTTTTCACCTTCAATAATTTCAGTATTATTCTAAAACAAAAAAAATTATTTATCAAATCAAATTTAATAATATTATTCATTTATTTTCCTTATATAAAAAGGAGAATGAAGCCTCTCTTCGAGCTATTTGATTGGCTGTTTATATTAATTCATTTATTTTTGTTTAATTAATTAATTTTTTATTTTGTTTATCCGTTGCTATGTGTTCCCGTTGTTATTTTATTTTTGCTTATATGTGATGTTTTGTCAATGATGTAAGAAGGTAAATAGTAAGAAGTATAATGTATGTAATAAATAAATTAACAATTTTCATTAATTCTTCAGCAATATTTGCCATAATAAATTGATATAATTATGGAAAATATTGCTGAAAAAAGAATTGAGATTACGAATTAATTTATTTGGCTGTCAACGTTTTCCATATTTAATTAGTTAAATAGCTATTGGCAAATGTTGCTAAAGAAAGAAGGTAACCAAAAAAATTATTTTATAATCTAGATTAATTTCACAGCAATATTTTTTATATTAAATTAGAATTATTGTGTCAAATAATTATGGCAAATGTTGCTAAGGAAAGAATGTGACCAAAAAAATATTACTGAGGAATTTATTGAGATTATTGATTGATTTGTTGCATTAATGAATCAAAATTAATAAAGTCAATAAATATAAAAAACTGTGCATTATAAATTAATGAATAAATATTGTCAAAAATATTTATTAATTTTGAATATTTAGTAAAAGTGTTGTATACGTTCACCTTATATTAATAATTTTTTTAAGTTAGATAAAGGACCAATTATGTAAAAATATTTACGAGAGGTAGTTAAGAGATGAATGAAGATAATGTTGGATTTTTTTCATAATTTTTTACGCGATCAGTAAGGGGTAGATTGGGGTAGGTTTTGATATAAACTCATTGTTACTGTAAATTTTTAAGAAATAATTTTTTTTAAGTTAGATAAAGGACCGATTATGTAGAAATATTTACAGGAGGTGTTTGAGGGATCGATGAAGATAATGTACAATTTTTTTCATACTTTTTACATGATCGGTAAGGGGTAGATTGGGCCAGGTTTAGATATAAACTCATTTTCACTGTGAATTTTTAGAGAATAATTTTTTTTAAGTCAGGTAAAGGACCGATTATGTAAAAATATTTACGGGAGGTGGTTGAGGGATGAATGAAGATGATGTACAATTTTTTTCATAATTTTTTACGTGATCGGTAAGGGGTATTTTGGTGTAGGTTTAAATATAAACTCGTTTTTCTGGGAATTTTTAGGAAATAATTTTTTTTAAATTAGATAAAGGACCGATTATGTAAAAATATTTACGGGAGGTGGTTGAGGGATGAATGAAGATGATGTACAATTTTTTTCATAATTTTTTACGCGATCGGCAAGGGGTAGATTGGGGTAGGTTTGGATATAAACTCGTTTTCACTGTGAATTTTTAGGAAATAATTTTTTTTTAATTAGATAAAGGACCGATTATGTAAAAATATTTACGGGAGGTGGTTGAGGGATGAATGAAGATAATGTTGGATTTTTTTTATAATTTTCTACGCGATCGGCAAGGGGTAGATTGGGGTAGGTTTGGACATAAACTCGTTTTTCTGGGAATTTTTTAAGAAATAGTATTTCTTGAGTTAAATAGAGGGCTGATTATATAAAAATATTTACGGGAGGTAGTTAAGAGATAAATAAAGTCAATGTTGAATTTTTTTCATAATTTTTTACGTGATCGGTAGGGGGTAGATTGGGGTAGGCTTGGATATAAACTTGATTTTACTATGAGTTTTTCGAGAATTAATTTTCTTACATCATTGACAAAGCATAACATATCGGTCTAGTTATAATAAACTTACAATTGGTACGTAAATTGGCTGTTTAAATAAACTTTTTTTTTTTTCTTCTTTGGCATATTTTTCAGTTAATAATTTTAATTTTTGTATTGCAGGTATATTTGGTAAACCTTGTGGTAAACCAAGATTATATTCATATTGATTTGTTGTATTATTTTCTGCATCATTTGATTCATCATTTTCCTCATCAAAATAATTAATATTTTTAATTCTAAAACTTGATAAGTAAATTTATATATTATTATTAGTATAAACATTAATTTTATTTAATACTTACTTGTAAATTTCATCTAATTTTTTTGATTTATTTTCATCAGTAATAACCTCGTCATGTTCAAGTTGATCAATGAGTTTTGAATACTCATTAAAATACTCTTTGATATTATATTTTTCGGTAATTTTTGCAGGATCAAAACGATATACTTTATCCATGTTGAGTTTTTTTAAAAACCAATTAATTAATTAATTAATATAACAACAACAATTATTATTATCTCGTTAGTTGTATTTTTTTTATTTTTTTATTTTAGCACGTTTTGTTTACACGACAGGTGTCGTTTTCATCAAACGCAATCAAACGACAATTGGCTTGGGGACCGTAGCGCCAACGGCATTTTGACTGACTGCAGCGGCCAGTTTTTTCATCCATAGTTATAGAAATCTGCTGGTTCGACGTTAACTACCTCAGTTAACTAACTATCGGATAACTATCGATAACAGCGTTAACGACGAATAGTTACTATACGTTAGATGTCACCATATGGACGATGGTGACATATAAACAATATACGAACCATAGGGCTTTGTCCCTAGTGTTCATTAAAAAAAAAAAAAAAAAAAAAAAATATAAACAATATAACCCCACAAATGTCATATTTATTTGTATACAAACACCACAGAAAAATGTCAAATGGATTTGTTAATGAAGAATTTCGATTAGATCCAAAAGTATCAGATGCAATATGTAAAGCTGCTGGTGATGTTATAAGTGGTAAATTATACAATGATCATTTTCCATTAGTTATATGGCAAACTGGTTCAGGCACACAATCAAATATGAATACAAATGAGGTAATATCAAATCGTGCTATTGAACTTCTTGGTGGTGAATTAGGATCAAAAACACCTGTTCATTCAAATGATCATGTTAATATGTCACAAAGTTCAAATGATACATTTCCAACTGCAATGCGTATTGTTGCATTGGAAATAAATAAAATTTTATTACTTGGACTTAAAAAACTTCATGCTTCATTGAAATGTCAAGCTGATGCATGAAAAAATATTATTAAAATTGGAAGAACACATCGACAAGTTGCAGTACCATTGACATTGGGTCAAGAATTTTCTGGTGAATATTTTTTTAAAAAATTATTAAATCAAGGAATGTTTAAAAAAAATATATACAATTATTATTTTAGGATATGCAACACAAATTGAGTATGGTATTTGTTGAGTAAAAGGTACTCTACCAAGACTTTCTTAACTTGCTCTTGGTGGTACTGCTGTTGGTACTGGTCTCAATCTAAGAAAAGGATTTGCTGAAAAAACAGCTAAAAGAATATCTGAATTAACAAGTTATCCATTTGTAACAACTCCAAATAAATTTGAAGCTCTTGCAGCACATGATGCTATTGTTGAAGTGCATGGTGCTTTGAATACACTTGCTGTATCAATAATGAAGGTATTTAAAAAACCTCCAAATTATTACACTTAACACAATTAACATTTTTGTATTATTTATTCATTTATTTATTTATTTTTTAGATTGCCAATGATATTAGATTTTTAGGTAGTGGACCACGTTGTGGTTTGGGTGTCTTTCCAAATCTTTACCAGAAAATGAAAGAATGAATGTTCAATAATGCCTGGTAAAGTTAATCCAGCTCAATGTGAAGCAATAACAATTGCCGGTAGTAATGGACATTTTGAATTAAATGTATTGAAACCAGTTATGGTTGCAAATACACTTAGATCAACAAGACTTCTTGGTGATGATGCTTCAGCATTTACTAAAAATTGTGTTGATGGAATTGAACCAAATATTGATAACATTGACAAAATTATGAATGAAAGTTTGATGCTAGTCACTGCTCTCAATCCTCATATTGGATACGATGAATTGTATTTTATGAAGTATCATATGAATGTAATTTAATTAATTAAATAATTTAATTATAATATTATAAAAAAATATAATATATGAACAAATATACCTATATATAAACAATCAATAATATCAACGTAGCGACATCTTTTTTCTATAAAATTATAATTATATCGAAGACAGTCGGTAATTTAATCATTAGTTAGTTAACTATAGGTTACAGAGCGTCGAGCCTGCAGATTTCTATAACTATGGATGAAAAAACTGGCCCTGATGGACAAAATTTTCTGTATGGGCAGAAAGAAGACTCTGCATTACCATTTTTCTGTGACTTTACCATATACATTTGGCTACGTAGTACCAATTGAACAAGACACGTAAGATGGCGCAAAAACTAGTGAATTATAAAACTATCGGCGTGGGACCTCTCAGTCTTCTCTCTGCCTTATGACTTATGAGACAGATTCCTCCAAACAAAATTCAACCAGACACGGCTATGGGGATTTTTATATTCATAAGCAGAGAGAAGACTTCTCTCTGTCATAAGTTAGCTGCAGTCCAGCGTTGCCAGACGTACAGAAAAATCTGTATTTTTCCAGACTTTTGGACTCAAGTACAGAATACAGGGGTGCATTCCTTTAATAAAAATTTTTTTTTCGTTTTGCAATTTCGCCGGCTAAAATTTTATAGGAAAAAGCTGTTTCTTGTAGTGGCAGTACTGACACATGACATTATTTTTTTGGCTTCGAATTATTAGATGGATAACTGTTCAATGTTTATATCAAACTCAAATAAATAGAAAAGTGACTTGTTGTGATTGTTTGTTATTGTCACATAGGTCGTACCACACATTATCGTAAACTGTAAAGTCTGGAATATGGCGTAGAGAATATTATCACTTTTGTCGTTGTTTCTGTTTCTAGTTTTTAGTCGGTATTACAGGGCGAAATTGCAAAACGAAAAAAAATTTTTTATTAAAGGAATGCACCCAGATTCTGTACCATATTTTTCCAGACTTTTTATAAAAAATACAGAAAAGTACAGAAATTTTTATTCATCTCTTTTTTTGCCTTTTTTCCCTCAATATTCTGTACCAACAGATGATATGTAAGTAAAAACCGTTGAAAATCTTGACGTTGTTTACACTTGTATGCATACAAGTGTGTACAAATATGTTATACATGTATTTGTGTGATTCGTATACAAATGCATACATGGTCACTGATTCATTTTTATTTTTCTGTGTATGATAATTAATAGTGTAGAAAGTTTAATTGATTGTTGAAAATAAATAGTAGTGTTGTGGAAGTTATTTTATTTTAAAATATACTGTTATTTTTTTTTTCATAATTTTTTGTCTTGAAATATACGTGTATCATTTCATTTATTTAACAGGATTGGTCATTGTGCATTAATTATCGTGATTTATAAATATATGTATAATTTAAACTAATACATAAAAATTAATTGAGTTTCATTAGGTTAAAAAAACTTGTGTATCACATGAATTTATATATGCTAAGTAATACTCTTTCAATAAATAAAATTTATCGTAATTATTTTTACATTATTATTATAATATTACGTGAATTAATTTAAATTGATTGAAATCAAAATTTCAATTAAAAACTCCATTAAACGATAGTCTAGGTCTGTACTTTACCAGTCGAGTAGCTTGAAAAATATATATATATATATATAAAGTAGATAAGTAGCAGTACAGAAAAATACAGATTTTTTGTGAGTCCCATACCAGAGAGAAGTCTTTTTCTGTATTTTTCTAGCTAACTTCTAGTCTTCTTGAATTTAAGGTACAACTAGGGCAAAATGAGAGACATCTGGCGGATGTTTGCTAAAAACATTATATATTCATGAGTGCGAAAAGGACGAAAGATTAGAAAGAGAATACTGTTTCTCACTTCCACTCAAGTATTTAAACAAAGACAAAAATTTATTATCCTCTATTAATTAAAATTGAATATTAAAACCTATACTAAATTTGGGTGATGATTTTTCGTCTTTTTTTCTAGTTTTATCCTTTAGTTTTTGGTAAATATGGCATTATTTTTTCAAGTATTTCGATGGGGTATTATGAAAAGCCGAACATCATTTTCCATAAGAGCCTATGTTTAACCTCAAAAAAAAGGACCATCTTTAACAGTTAATTAATCAAAAAAACATCTTATAACAAAAAAACTGATTAAAGAAAAAGGTGTATCGTTATTTCAATTATCTACTCTATAAAATTCGTGAAATCGTCATTATTTTTAATTTTCCCTAGTTGTACCTTAAAATCACATTTATATTTTTGATCACATTATGTGATTTATTTTTTGATCACATTTTAATTGAAAATACTTTTATATTTTTTTTGATCACATTATGTGATTATTCTATCAATGTGATCAATAAATAAATCACATAATGTGATCAAAAATATGATCTTCTCTAATTTAAAATCACATTTATATTATTACATTAAATCACATTTATATTAAAAGTGTGTGGCGCCCATGTAGCGTGGTCGCAAGCTTACGAGCGTGTTAAACAATATAATTTATAAATAAACAATAAACTGAAAATAAAAAAAAAAAAAAGTGCAAAGGTGGATAGAAGAAAGTTAGGTGAATCTACGAAATAAATAATTAAGTAGAAAAAGTAGATGAGATAAGTTAATTAAAGAGATAAAGGTGAAGGTGAAATTTGAAGGTTAGAAAGAAAAAAAAGTGAGAGTGAAGAAAAGAGAAGACAATATGGAAGATAAAGAGAGTGACAATGATGAGAGAAGTGAATACGACAGTGAAATGAGTGATATTGCATCAGACTATACAGACAAAAAAAGCAATAAGAGGAAGACCAAAAAAAACTAATGATTATGACGGGAAGGAAAAAATTGATAAATTTTTATCAAATAAAAAAGAGGGACTTGATGCAAGAGAAATGAGAATAAAGAAAAGAAAAGAGTTAAAAGATTTAGAGGAAAAAATAAAGAGAGACAGAGAAGACAATACTGAGGTGAGAGATAGAAGCTACAGTGAGGCAATAATATTTGGAAGTGGTGGTATTAAAAGAACGCCACCACCAAATGCAAAAAAAGATACGGCAGTAGGTAAAGAAGGAAATGATGGTAACGAGTGTGATAACGAAAAAAATAAAAATATATGGGAGAAAACAGGTGATGATTTGAAAATAATAAATGACATACAAACTGTTGTAAATAATGAGAAATCAGAGAAAGAAAAAGAAAAAAATAAAGATAATGAAGATATGGAAGATCAGAAATGATGAAAGTGAGGAGGATAGATGGAGAAGAGAAGATATAGAAATGAAAAATGAATTTTTAGAATGTATGGGAATGGCATTAGAAAATGCAATGAGAAAAATAATGAATGGAGTATTGGAACAGGTACGAATATCTGTTGAGAGAGGGATAAGAGATGCAGAGTTAAGAATTATGGAGGAGATACAAGCAAATGAAAAAAAGAGTAAAGAAAAGCATAAAGATATACTAAATGCAATTAAAAAAGGGGAAGACATACTGAAAAGAGACCATGAAGATATGGTAAAATATTTCAATGAGAGTACGGAGGGACTTGCTAAAACAATATCAAAAGTTGCAGAAATAATGGTTGAAAGAGAAAAAGAAAAGAAGGAAGAAAGAAAACAGTTGTACAATAAAAATGACAATGGTAAAGACAATGAAAGAAATATTTTTAATGGAAGTCATTTACGAGAAATGCTGACGGACATTAATATAAAAATTAAAAAAATAGACAAAGATGAAGAAAAGAATAAAAGTGAAGATAAACAAAGTGAAAGTGAAAAAAATAAAAAAAGAAAAAGTGAATTAGAAGCACAAAAAATAGAGGGTGAAGAGAAAGAAAAAGAGACAAAAGAAAGTCCAAAAGAAGAAAAGAATAAAGAAAAAGTGAATGAAAAAGTGGTTTTAAGTGAAAAAGAAAAAATAAAGGAAAATGAGAGAGAAGAAAAGAGTGAATATTACTGGGAAGGAGGTCAATTAAAGGAAGATAAACTTGAAAAAATGAATGAAGAAAACTGGAAAGATGAAATGAAAGAAAGAAAGAAAAGAAGATATAATATTGTATTAAAGGGCGATATTATAAGCACATGGCAAAAAGAACAAAAGATAAAAGATGAGGTGGAAAAAATAGTGGGAACAAGTGTATACGCTAAAGGAAAAACAAATATAAATAATGGTGTTAAAATATTCTTAGAGTCTTTTAGTGAGAAAAAAAGAATTTTAGAAAGAAAAGATAAATTTAGAGAAAAAGATATCTGGGTAGAGGATGACTTTACACAGAGACAAAAAGCCACGCAATGGTGGTTAAGACAGGTGGCAGCTGAGGTGATAAAAAAAAAGGGAAGAGCTATAGTGATGTATCAAAAAATATTTATAAATGATATACTGTGGAAGTGGGATGACAGGGAAGGAGTGCTACGGAGATTTCGTAGAGTCAGTGAATTTAAATAAAGAAGGTGAGGTGATAAGTGATGTGAATAGAGTGGAAAAAAGTAAAAAAAATAATGAAATAAAAATAATACAGTGAAATATAGCAGGAGTGAATAAAATAAAAAAAGAAAAAAGACTACAAAAATATATATATGACAGTGATGTGATAATACTACAAGAGACGTGGTTAGAAAAAGATAAAGAAAAAGAGTTTTTAAGTGAGATGAGTGTTGATTATAAATGGTGGGCGAAATCAGCTGTAAAAAAAAAAAATATTAATAAGGGGAGAGCAGCAGGAGGTCAATTAATAGGAATAAAAAAAAATATTGTAAAAAGTGAGAGTATGATGGTTAAAGTGAGTGAGTGGGAATGTGGGATGAGGATGTGGTTAAAAAATATAAATTATAAAATAGAAATAATATCTATATATAATAATATTGGGATAAAAGAAGTGAGTAAAAAATTAGAGAAGTTATTAAATGATATGGAGAATATGAGTGAGTGTGTGTACTTGATAGGGGACTTTAATGTACGGACTGGGAATGAGTGTGGGTATGAGGAGAGAGACGCACAAGCGTTTAACTTGGGTGAAAGAAATTCAGAGGACACAATAATAAACAGGGAAGGGAGAATATTTATCGATTTTTGTAAAACACATGGTCTAAGCGTAATGAATGGTAGAACAGAGGGAGACAGGGAGGGAAAAGTAACTTTCAAGGGAGAGGGAATGAATAGTAAGGGATCGGTATTGGATATGCTGGTGTGTGCAAGTCAAGACTAGAGATGTAAAAATACCGGTATTTTTTTTTTCGGTATTAATACGGTATTTAATACGGTATTGATACGGTATCACCGTATTTAATACCAAATGGGTGTTCTGTATGTTAAAATACGGTATCAAACTGAATTTTTGATACGATACCGTATTAATACCAAAATACACCCCTATAGATGTAAAAAATACGGTATCAAAAGTTCAACATTGAGTGGCGCTAGTGTCAATTTTACTGTCCGCCATCTTTTTTGCACCGAACTTCAAACTTTTTTAGTATCAAAATAAATGGCGCATTAATTATTTAATTATCAAGTCTAAATAATTAATTATTAAAATTTTTCATTAAATATAAAATAGAAAAAACAATATCTGTAATAAAAATTGAATAAAGATATACATAAATTATCAAATTATTATAAATTGACATAAATAAATAAAATAAATAATTTATTATTAAACTTTTTTATTATTTTATTATAAGAAAATTTTTTATTGCTTAGTACAGTCCTGGGATCATAGTAGCACCTAAAATATATAATATTTTAATATTATTTTAAAGTTAATTATTGACAATTAAATAATTCAGTGTCCTAAAATTAATCAAATATACGAATAAATTTTATAATAAAAATTACTGGTGCAATTTATAAATATTTATATTTATAAATTATTTAATTAAGTTATTACCTCTATTGTATCATTTATCCTATTTCTTTGGGTTTTTTTTCATCAACAAAAAAAAATAAATAATAATAATTGTTTCTAAAATGGCTGATGCCATGCGCCACTGCCCACTAGCGCCAAGATGTACAAATTTTTGATACCGTATTGATACCGTATTTTTACATCTAAAGAGGTGTATTTTAGTATCAAATGACAGATACCGTATTTTTACATGGGAACATCGGTATTTCGGTATCTGTATCGTATTTGGCGCTCGGTATTAATACGGTATTAATACGGTATTTAATACCGTATTAAATACGGTACCGTATCGACTCACATCTCTAGTCAAGACGCAATTGAGAGGTGTGTGAGTCTAGAGGTGGGGAGAATGGAGGGGTCAGACCACTGGCCATTGGAAGTAAAAATATATGTAAAAAAAAAAAAAAATAATAAAAATAATAAAAAAAATGTAAAAAATGTAAAAAATGTAAATGATTATATTAAGAGTAATAATTACGATACAAAAAAAAAAAGAACAAGAAGAAGAAAAAAAAAAAAAAAAATAGATATTAAGTTAAATATTAAAAAAAGAAAAAAAAATAATAACATAAATAACAATAATAATAATATATACAATAATAATAATAGAAAAATTATCTAGGATACTCATTAGAAGCGTCTTGATTTGTACTAATTTGTACCACCATTGATTTAATTTGTACCTCAAAATTAAAGGGTCCAGAAAGGGTTAAAAATCGACTTTTTTTCTAGATGACTTAGGGGGAAAAAAAAAATTGCTACAGACGCAGAATAATTTGTACTAATTTGTACCACCAAGCCCGGAATTTGTACCTCAAAAATAACAACAAAAAAAAATTATTTACTCCAAAATGATAATTTACAATTGCATATCTACCTTAATTATTGAGGTACAAATTCTCATTTAATCGGTACAAATTGGCTCACGTTCTGCTCTTTAAAATAAAAAAAAAATTATTGAAAAATATTAATTTTTAAAGGCGCCATGCAATTGTTAATAATAATATTTGATAAACAATTGCATGGCGCCTTTAAAAATCAATATTTTTTAATAATTTTTTTTTTGTTTTAAAGAGCAAATCAAGAGCTAATTTGTACCGATTAAATTAGAATTTGTACCTCAATAATAATAATAAAAAAACAAGTTACTCCAAAATATCATACTACAATACTTTATTATTATTATTGAGGTACAAATTCTAATTTTATCGGTACAAATTAGCTTTTGTATTGTTCTTTAAAATAAAAAAAAAATTATTGAAAAATATTCATTTCTAAAGGCGCCATGCATTTGTTAATAAAAATATTTAACTAACAATTGCATGGCGCCTTTAAAAATTAATATTTTTCAATAATTTTTTTTTTGTTTTAAAGAGCAAATCAAGAGCTAATTTGTACCGATAAAATTACAATTTGTACCTCAATAATAATAATAAAGTATTGTAGTATGATATTTTGGAGTAACTTGTTTTTTTATTATTATTATTGAGGTACAAATTTTAATTTTATCGGTACAAATTGGCTCACGTTCGGCTCTTTACAATAAAAAAAAAATTATTGAAAAATATTAATTTTTAAAGGCGCCATGCAATTGTTAGTTAAATATTTTTATTAACAAATGCATGGCGCCTTTAAAAATGAATATTTTTCAATAATTTTTTTTTTATTTTAAAGAACAATACAAAAGCTAATTTGTACCGATAAAATTAGAATTTGTACCTCAATAATAATAATAAAGTATTGTAGTATGATATTTTGGAGTAACTAGTTTTTTTATTATTATTATTGAGGTACAAATTGTAATTTTATCGGTACAAATTAGCCTTTGTTTTGCTCTTTAAAATAAAAAAAAAATTATTGAAAAATATTAATTTTTAAAGGCGCCATGCAATTGTTTATCAAATATTATTATTAACAATTGCATGGCGCCTTTAAAAATTAATATTTTTCAATAATTTTTTTACAAAGAGCAGAACGTGAGCCAATTTGTACCGATTAAATGAGAATTTGTACCTCAATAATTAAGGTAGATATGCAATTGTAAATTATCATTTTGGAGTAAATAATTTTTTTTTGTTGTTATTTTTGAGGTACAAATTCCGGACTTGGTGGTACAAATTAGTACAAATTATTCTGCGTCTGTAGCAATTTTTTTTTTCCCCCTAAGTCATCTAGAAAAAAAATCGATTTTTAACCCTTTCTGGACCCTTTAATTTTGAGGTACAAATTAAATCAATGGTGGTACAAATTAGTACAAATCAAGACGCTTCTAATGAGTATCCTAGATAATTTTTCTAGGAGTTATGCAGGCCAGGTTCACGCACCCATATTTAATACAAGAATATAAAATTAATAATGATAATAATATTAACAATGATAATAATAATAATAACAATGAAAACCTAAATAATAACAATAATACAAATTTAAATGTCTTTCTTTTCAACAGGAAAACAAATAAAGAGGTGAGAGATAAAATAGAAAGTAAAATGAAAAAAGGGGGGATAATAAAATATATGTGGGATGGGAGTAAAGAAGAGGAGTACTGCAAAGTAGTAAATAGATTATATAAAGATGTAAATAATGAGAATGAGGGATGGGAGTATTTAATAAATTTAATAAAAACAGCTGCAATAGAATGTAAGATGTATAAAATAATAAAGGGTAAGAAAAAAGGTTGCAGGAACGAAGGCAGAGATAACATCACAGGTAAGCGGACATATACATATAATATCAATGCTAATAAAAAAAGAAAAAAAATAAAAAAAGAAGTAAAGTTAACATGGTTTGGCAATGATTGTAGAGAAAAAAAAAAAGAGTTATATGAATGCTGGAGACAATCAAAAAAAAGTGTGGTTGGTATGAATGTTTATAAAAAAAAGAAAAAAGAATATAAAGAGGAGTGCAAGGCAAAAAAAAAAGAATGGTGTGAAGAGAGGTGGAAGAAACTGAATGGATGTAATAATATGAGTGAATGGTGGGGAATAATAAATGAATTTAGGGGAAAAGGGAAAAACTCAAAGTTAAGTGAGAAGATAGAGAGAGAAGAATGGACTAACTATTTTAAAAGGTTAATAGGAGGTGACGAGAGAGCAGGAATAGAGAAAGACGAAAATGAAAATGAAAAAAACAATAATAAAAAAATAACTACAGAAGAGAAAAGGGACGACAGGGTACAAGAAAATATGGAGGAGAAAATAATGTGCGGATCATTTAATGAAAATGAACTAGAAAAAGCAATAAAAAAGGTAAAAAAAAAGAAGAATGCGGGTACAGATGGGGTACAAGCGGAGTTCTTAGGAGCGCTAAAGGGAGTAAGTAGGGAGGGACTACTGAAGTGTCTAAATAAAATCTGGGATACGGGAAATATACCTAAAGAATGGGAGGGGGCAATAATTTGTCCAGTATTTAAAGGTGGGGAAAAAGATAAAATAAATAACTACAGAGGGGTGTCTCTATTAAATGCAGGGTATAAACTTTTTACGAGTATGATATATAATAGGCTAGAAAAATGGCTAGAGGGGGGAGGTAAATTAAGAGAAACACAAGCGGGATTTAGAAAAATAGAGGACAATAGAACAGGTGTATGTGTTAAACTCAATAATAGGGAAGAAATTAAAAGAAAAGAATGGAAGATTATACGCGTTATTTATAGACTTTGAGAAAGCATTTGATAGAGTAGATAGAAAAATACTTTTTGATAAAATAAAAAAAAAAGGGATAAGAGGGAAACTGCTAAATATGATAAAAAATATATACAAAAGAAATAGCTGTAGAGTGAAGGTAAATGGGGAGTTGTTAGAGGAATTTATAGCGCATGAGGGGGTGAGACAGGGTTGCACAATGAGTGCAATGTTGTTTAATATATTTATTGACGATATGGATGAGGAATGGGAGATAAGGAATACAGGGGGAATAGTAGTAGGGGGGAAAAAAATACATATGTTAAAATATGCGGATGACGTGGTAATAATTGCGGAAAATAAAGAACAAATGAGAGATTCAATAAAGTTAATAGAAAGATATGAAAAAAAAAACAATATGAAAGTAAATGTAACAAAAACTAAAATGATGATAGTTACAAAAAATAAAAGAGAAAAAAGAGAAGAGAAATGGTGTCATAGGGGGGAGGAGATTGAGATCGTCAAAGAATTTACATATTTAGGATGTAAAATAAAATATGATGGGGGATGGGATAAACACATAGAGACACTAGCAATGAAAGGAAGGGGAGCAGCTAGTAACACATGGGACTTAATAAAAAGGGCTGATAGAAGAGAATTTAAAAAAAGAATGTACTTGATAAATACCATAGTAGAGTCAAGTATGTTATATGGATCAGAGATCTGGGGGTGGAAAGATAGAAGAAGCTTAGAAAAGATACAAGGAGGCCTAACAAAAAAAGCAATGGGAATAAAAAAAAATACTCCAGAATATATATGGGGCAGAGAATCGGGAGTTGATACGATAAAAGAAAAGATGACAAGGAGAGCAATAAATTATATAGAAAAAATTATTGAGATGGAAGATAGTAGACTAGCGAAGATATGCTTGAGAGAAGAATGTAGAGGAATATTAAATAAGAATATGACAAGGTGGGGTAAGGAATTTTTAGAGAGATTAAAACAGTTTGAATGTGAGGAGGTATGTGAGCTGATATATAAAAAAGAGGAAAAGAATGAGATAATGACTAAATTAGAGATGGGATATTGTAGATGGATAGAAAAAAAAAGAGAGGAAACAAATCGGAAAATTCTAGGAAGTAACTACAATAAGTTATATCAATTTGTGAGAACGGGAGAAAAAATAGAAAATTATTGGAATGAGAAAGGGGTAAGTGCATGCAATAAAGAAAGTTGGGCGAGAATGAGGTGTGGCAATGTCGGTAGAGCGTATAAAAGTGAGAATGTGAAAAATGAAAAGGAAGAATGGAACTGTAGGATGTGTGGCAATTACAGGGAAACGTTGGAGCATATATTAGTATGCCCAATGTTGAGAGATAAATGTGACAAAAGAGTAAACAAGAAAATGGATAGTATGTTTAAAGAGGTAAGAGAGGAAGAGATGATAGGGGTAGTAGTAAAAATGCTGAGAGGAAATGTAGTGAAAGACATGTGTGAATGGGCAAGAACATTTGAAATAGAGAGTATGAAATTAAACAAAAAATAAATAAATAAAGATTAATAATAATAAAAAGAAGATTAAATCAAAAATGGTAAGCTATCAATGGTGTTATCACTGCCTTCGTTCAGAAATACACGAGGGAGAAAAGGAGATAAGATATAGAATTAAGAGATAAAAAAACAGATGAAAAATGATAATATAAAAATGTAAAAATGTAAAAATGTAAAAAGAAAAAAAAAACGAAATGTAAAAATGTAAAAAGAGAAGAGAGAGAGAGGAGTAAAATAAGGGTGAAGAAAGTAAGAGGAATATATACCGCAATAGTATAGATTAAAATATACTAAATAAAATGTGGTGTCTGTAAAGAGACAATGTGTGAAAATATGTATATGAGCAGAAACGCCAATTATCGGCACGGTTTGGGTGACCCATCCTCAGAACTTCTCAAAATTTTGACAGATTATAGTCCTCGATAAAATACACTTACGTATTTTTTTTTTTATTTTTTCGTCCATTATTTTGGCAGATATTGTATGAGGCATTTCATTGATATTGGTTTTTTTTTTTTTTTTGGTTCATTTTCTTAGTATTTTGTCGGTGAATGAAAATATAAAGAAAAATCGTTTTCAAAGTGAAATTTTCTCAGCTTTTTAAAAAAAATATCACTTTTTTTTTTTGAGGTTTATAACACTTTGAAAATCGAGTTTTTCGCAAAAAAAGCTGTTTTAGTTGCGTTGCCCCAAAATTGACAAGTTTGAAAATATTTTTTTCAGAAAGCTGGGAAAATTTCACAAAGGATATGTAAAAATCAAGTTGGGTTCTCTATAAAAACGAACGGAATCAACAAAAAAGCAAAAAAAACAATAAATTTAAATTTCGAATTTTTTTAAATCTGTAATTTAAAATTCATGGCAAGGTCAAGATATTAGTGGAGACTAAATTTTATAACTTATATTATAACGTCATTTTGAGTAAAAAATAATGGCCCCCACAGAATTTCGATATCTCGAATAATTTTCGAGATATTGAAGAAACAAGATATCAGATTTCTTTTTGTTTCGTTATTTTTGTTATGAACAAATGGATAAGAAAAAAATTGATTTATGAATTGTTTCTGATAGTAATTTTTACGAGGAACATTATGGATTAAACAGCAATATCATATGTAAAATAGTTTTCGAGATATTAATCTTTGAAGGTAAATTATATCGAAATTTGTTGTTAATTTTTTACTCTTTTGGGATTTTTATATAATAATAAATGCAACAAAAAAAAATATTGTTATTGATTTCAGTAGTATTTTTCACGTAGAAATCAATGGGCATAATAATAATCCGATATCTTCAATAGTTTTTTAGATATTAATATTTGAAATTCAAAAATATTGAGATATTTATATAAGGACGGGTTGTAATTCGAAAAAAACAGATTTCATTGATTTTCAACTGCTAAAAAGATATCGGATTATTATTATGCCCATTGATTCCTACGTAAAAAATACTACAGAAATCAATAACAATATTTTTTTTTGTTGCATTTATTATTATATAAAAATCCCAAAAGAGTAAAAAATTAACAACAAATTTCGATATAATTTACCTTCAAAGATTAATATCTCGAAAACTATTTTACATATGATATTGCTGTTTAATCCATAATGTTTCTCGTAAAAATTACTATCAGAAACAATTCATAAATCAATTTTTTTCTTATCCATTTGTTCATAACAAAAATAACGAAACAAAAAGAAATCTGATATCTTGTTTCTTCAATATCTCGAAAATTATTCGAGATATCGAAATTCTGTGGGGGCCATTATTTTTTACTCAAAATGACGTTATAATATAAGTTATAAAATTTAGTCTCCACTAATATCTTGACCTTGCCATGAATTTTAAATTACAGATTTAAAAAAATTCGAAATTTAAATTTATTGTTTTTTTTGCTTTTTTGTTGATTCCGTTCGTTTTTATAGAGAACCCAACTTGATTTTTACATATCCTTTGTGAAATTTTCCCAGCTTTCTGAAAAAAATATTTTCAAACTTGTCAATTTTGGGGCAACGCAACTTAAACAGCTTTTTTTGCGAAAAACTCGATTTTCAAAGTGTTATAAACCTCAAAAAAAAAAAGTGATATTTTTTTTAAAAAGCTGAGAAAATTTCACTTTGAAAACGATTTTTCTTTATATTTTCATTCACCGACAAAATACTAAGAAAATGAACCAAAAAAAAAAAAAAAACCAATATCAATGAAATGCCTCATACAATATCTGCCAAAATAATGGACGAAAAAATAAAAAAAAAAATACGTAAGTGTATTTTATCGAGGACTATAATCTGTCAAAATTTTGAGAAGTTCTGAGGATGGGTCACCCAAACCGTGCCGATAATTGACGTTTCTGCTCATATATAATATAAATGTATTAAATATATGTCAATGGCACAATAAAAATAATAAATAAAAAAAAAAAAAAAAAAAAATATTAAAAAATATATCATTATTATGATGATTGATTAAATGGCTTTTTTATAATTCACAGATATATATTAAATTGCATATTACACTACATTTTTATTTTTAATTTTTTTTTTACAATCATGACTAATGTTTATGTATTTTTTTAAATATAATTTTTCTTACAGATTTTAAATTACGTAATTTAACATAAATCAGTCGTATTGGACCAATGACAAGTATTTTTTTTTCATTGCTCAAAGTAGAGAGATAAAAAAGAAATCGCACATGAACTTATCGCATGGATTGATAAGAAAAATCGAGTTATTTTAATGATAAAAAAAAAAATGATGTAGTTTATAATTTTTTACTTATAATTTCTATTTTTAGATTAATTATTTAGTTATTTTTTTTTCTAAAATATTATAAACAATATTTTATGACAAATTATGAATATTGCAAAGAGGAAAAAAAATAATAATTTGTTGATGATGTTTTAATGGAATTGAGTGTTTTATAAATTAATATAATATGTTAATTAATATTTCAATAAAAAATTGAAGATACTACATAAACAACTAAGTCATTAAAACATATTAGCATTGACATATTCACGTGCATTTTTTTTTTTTTTTTTTAACAGCGAGTAATGTGAAAATTACCACAGTATTGTCCAAGGACATGTGGTTTTTCTTATTGAGAAAAAAAATAAATAAATTTCAAATAATCATATGATTTAATTTATTTATCATTTATTTGTTTAGTAAATTTTATAAAATTATTTTCATATAAATTACTCTTTTATTTATGTTTTTTTTTGTCATTGTTTAATTATCAATTTTACCTTGTTTTTAAAATAATTCTTTTAATATTTATAATTTTTAAATAAATAAAAAAATCATTAAAATATGTAAAAATAAATCTCAAAGTAAATATGTTATTTTTTTTTTGCAATCATGACATATTTGTATGAAATTTCATCATCAATTACTTTTACGAAATATTTTGAAAAAAATAAAATTCAGCATCTGGACCCTCAATTGTATCAATAAAACGTGCAAATATAATTAAAAATAAATTATTTGTTTTAAATTTAAAATCATAATTTAAATTGTATATTTAAACCAGTCAAATAATTCAATTTTACACAAAACGTGGTAATTAAAAAAATCATCATGAAGATAAAAAAATGATAAGGAAAAATTATTTAAAAAAAAAAAACCTCTCGTCTTTTTAACCCCCCCCCCCCCCAATCCTCATTACAAATGCACCCTGGTCCCGGACGTCAAGTGAATCCAGCAGCAAAGGTTTTCTTGTGAATAGTAAACTGTTGTAAAGGATGGACAGAAATATAATTAATACCTCACTTTCCTGCTAAGTACATTTTAAATAAAAAATCGATGTGGCTATCGAGATCGCACAAGATTTTTCTTCAAGATGTAATAAAATTTGTATACCTATCCTGCAAATAATTAAATGATATTAGAAAAAAATATAAATATACCATTTTTTTTTTTTTTAATAAAAACATTTATTTTTGCAGTGAACGTTTATAATAAATTAATTATTATACAGCTGATAGTAAATTATTTATATAATAAAAATAACATCAAAACAAAAATTGTTAATTTTTATATACAAAAGTAACTCATTTTTTTTCTTTTCAATAAACAAAATATGTGAAATAAAAATATAAATAAAAAAAATTAGGTGATTATATCTTACGATAGTTTATAAATTTGATTTTGTGATTTTAAAAGAATAACCTAATTTTTTTTATTTATATTTTTATTTCACATATTTTGTTTATTGAAAAGGAAAAAAATGAGTTACTTTTGTATATAAAAATTAACAATTTTTGTTTCGATGTTATTTCACTACTTTTGTTTAATTTTTAAAAGAATAAAACATTATTTAAAAGATTATTTAAAAGAAACAAATACGCGCTGAACTATCCCGGCTAATACGCATGCGCGTTTATACATGCAGATGTGTGAATATGTATATGCATCTTTATATGTTGTACAATATTAGGCGAGAGTAAATTGACACGGTGAACGCAAAAAAGAGAAAAATGCAGAATGTAACAATTTTGATAAAATATTTATTTTTTAGACAAATCTTGTACCTGGCTTTTACGGGTTATCATATCTATTTAACTATACATCGGAAAAATTCGAGACTAGGCTCATTGGATAGGGAAATATTGATATTAATAAGGAAAGTAATTTTAGTTTTTATTTATATTTAATAATAAGTAAGTTATTGAGCGATTAAAAATTCGTGACGTCATACCCATGCAACCTATTTATACTATTACTCTCTGAGTCTCGCGCTGGAAAAAAATGACTTGAGACTCTACCGAGTCTCTTGATAAAAATAAAAATAAAAAAGAAAAAGAAAAAAAAAAATTATTTTTATTTTTTTTATACCAGAAAAATTAGTTGTAAATAATTTTTCTGGTATAAATAATCAACCGCTATCATTGATTAGGAAAATATAAAAATTATTTTTATTTTTGTCATATTGTAAAAATTAATAATATATTATATATATAATTATATATAAACGTTTTCCTCTTTTTCAGCGTAATCAATTGTCAAATAAGGCGATTCATATTCAATTCCACGTTCAAGTGTAACACATACTTCTAATTTTCTTTTACGATTTCTTGATATTTCAGCTGCTTTTTCGATAAATTTATGAGTTATGCCTGTGTTCTCAACACTAAAATATTCCATCTCTGGTGAATTTTCAAGAACTTTGATAGCTGATTCATCAGTAATTTTATTGCTGCATGGTGTCGTTAAATGTGTCATATTTTTGAGCAATTTAATTGAAGAGTCAGTGGCGTTATTAAAGCCGAAAAAACCAAGGTGTTTTAAATTTTTTATCTTTGTACATGTAACGATACCAGTATCGGTTAGTCTTTTACATGACAGACGTAGTGTGTGTACTCGTTTCATATTATTAGCAATATTATATATACTATCATCGCTAATTCGATAACCAACAATATCTAATACCTCGATATATTCATGGGGAATAAATTTACCATTTCTAGCTTTCTTGACAAAAGTGTCGTCATAAGCGCCGTCTATTGTTTGAGAATTGTCAAGATAGTTGCATAAACTTATGGGACATTCTATACCAGCAAGTACAAATCGTCTTAAGGCCTTTAGTTGAAAAATCACCTGCAAAAGAAATAATTCACGTAGCAAAATTATATGAAGAATAAAAATAATGATAATTTGCTATATAGATAAAATTTGAGTTTGAGTTACACTAGTTGTTTAAAAGATAAAATTTAGTTTGAGTTACACTAGTTGTTTCTTCTTCAAAATGAGCGTTGTCAAGAATGTCTCCACACCAATTTGACATATTGAGATCAGTCAATGTATCAGCAACGTTTAACAGTGAATTCATCAAAGCTGTAGGTACCGATGGCTCGAAACCATGAAGAGCACCATCAAATATAATTTTCAATACTTTTAGTTTAGAAAGATTTGAAAATGCATTATCTAATATTTCATAATCAATATCATCTATTCTTATTCGAAGTTTTATAAGATTTGGACAATATTCATTAATAACTGGTACTATTTTCCATTGAGGATAGACTGACAAGTCTAATTCTCTCAAATAACGACCACATTTAAAAAGCAGTGATTTAAAAAAATTGAATTGTCCATCGACTGTTGGATAATTTATCTTTAAAAAATTTGGATACTCATCATATCGCCAATAAGTTAATTCAAGTTTTTTGACATTAAACCAAGAATCGTCAAGGGCTCTTTTCCATTTTTTGCATACTAAAAAAAGGAAATTAATTGTCATTACTAAATAATAATTTTTAAATTAAATAACTTATGCAGTCTTAATATTATCATACCCAGTGCAATTTTTGGTCTTTCACATATTGGCACATACATGAATATTTCAGCCAGGCAATCATCATTAACTCGCTCAACTATCATTTTATCTTTGACGTATGAATCATCATGGTGAAAAAATATCTAAAAAGAATAATCAATATTAATATGCAATCTACAAGATGCGGTGACTACTAGTCCAGTCAATCTACTAGACTGTTCCCTGGTGGAAATATTTTCTCGGCATTACTCCGTTTTTGGCCCATTTGCTGAGAAACTACTCCGGCACAAGATCGATAACGGCAAAAATAATCCGTCCAGAGAAAGAATAATGTTTTAAAATAAAATAAAATATCATAATACACCGTGTTTGATAATGATAGGATATGCAGCAGTGTAGTTGGAGGAAAAATACGCTGATTACGGGAATAATGCGGAAAAAATTCAAAAGCCAATATTATGAATGGTATAGGGGGTGGGTTTCACGGATTTTTTACGGAGGCTAGGAGCCATAGGCTCAGCCACAGTATTGTATTTTATAACGAAAAAAAAAAAAACGTTCATAACTTACGAACTAGTTGAAGGAAAATCAGCGTATTAGGCTCATATTTTGCGTCTCAAAAAACTCTATCGCCCGCATTGTGGGTTATTTCCCCTATCATTAATAGTTTTTGAAGAAAAAAAAAAAAATAATAATCACATATTTAATTTTTTTTTCTCAGAAACTATTCAAGGCCAAAGAAAAAGTTGAATATCCCATAATGAAGCTTCGTGAGGCCTTTCATTTAAGCCTAGTTTGATGTCTCTATCTTCATTATCCCGAAAGTTATAACGGTTTTAAACAAATTTAAAAAAATTAGAAATCGAATAACTTGACAAAAAATGAGATTAAAGACTTCGTATTAGGCTCATTTTTTGCGTCTCAAAAAACTCTATCGCCCGCATTGTCAGTTTCTTCCTCTATCTTCAATAGTTTTTGAACAAAAAAAAAAAAACTATAAAACAAAAAAAAAAATAATCACATATTTAATGTTTTTTCTCAGAAACTATTCAAGGCCGAAAAAAAAGCCAAATATCCCATAATGAAGCTTCGTGAGGCCTTTCATTTGAGCCTAGTTTGATGTCTCTATCTTCATTATCCCGAAAGTTATAACGGTTTTAAACAAATTTAAAAAAATTAGAAATCGAATAACTTGACAAAAAATGAGAATAAAGACTTCGTATTAGGCTCATATTTTGCGTCTCAAAAAACTTTATCGCCCGCATTGTGGGTTTTTTCCTACATCTTCAATAGTTTTTGAAGAAAAAAAAAAACTTTAAAATAAATAAAAAAAATCAAATATTTGATTTCTTTTCTCAAAAACCATTTAAGGTGTTACTCGAGTAAACTCAATATAGTTAGAGACTAATATAATTTATAGAAAGCGATTTTAGGCAAAAAAATACATCTATTTTTCACTTTTTTTTTGTCCTAGGTAACTTTGTTTATTTATAATAAATTATTAAAGTTGCTATTTTTTTCGAGGTTAAACACGGTGAGATAGGGAGATTTTATTTTTTTTTGAGTTCAACTTAAACTTTCATATAAAACTAAAAGTTTGAGAATTCCCAAAAACTAACAGTCTGTAGAGGAAAAAAAGACGAATTTTTTAGTTAAATAATAATTGCCAGACCTAAAATATTTTGTTTATACGATTAAAAAAACAACATGAAAAAATGGTTTTTTTGGTCATTTTCATAAATTATCTCTGTGACTTGGCAACGTCGATAAAATGGCGGAAGGCGCGTAAATTCAAATGCAATATGTTGATGGAGTTCAGTATAAGCAACTATATCTTCTCACTCTGTTTAACATGCGCTATCTTTGTCACGCATTCAGTATGACAACTTTAAAAACAGGGCGGTGTTGCCACGATTTTTACGAATTTTTAGAATTATAAATAACGATAAAAAAAATATTAAAAAAATATTAATGGGTTCTTGAAGCAATTAAAATTAATATAACGTACAAATTTATTCAATAAATCTATATTAATGACCGAAAAAATGTGATTGAAATTGAAAAATTTTTTTTTTTCGAATTTGGTATACCTGACTCTCTCCAATGTAAAAAGATAGGGCTTAGATTTTAGGCCACGCCTATAAAAAAACACTCGAGTAACACGTTAAGGTCGAAAGTAAATCACATCGTCGAACAAAGTTTGGGCCCAAGAGGGTGCGCACCTACATATGGTTATAATAGTATATTATAGGTGCTTTCTTTTGGGTGTTTATTTTTTTTCCTGTTTATTTTCGCGCATGCGCAGTTAAATGCGCAGTCGGCAAAAAGTCAGATTGCAACAGCGTAGGACATAAGGAGCTGGATCAGCCATGTTTTAATTCTTATTTTTTAAGAATTATTTGTTTCGACGCCACTGCTTTTTCCTCAATTTTGCATGACATACGCATGTGCATGATCATGCGCATTAAAGTGAAAAAAATAAACACCCAAAAGAAAGCACCTTATGTAACAAGAGTGGTAAGTTGTGTTTTATTTGATGGTGTGCGCGCACACCATCAAATAAAACACACAGTTACCACTCGAGTTACATACAATATTTTATACCACGAATGCAATTGTAAACGAGATTTTACGCGCCACAAACCTAGACTTGTCAAATGTTAGTTGTCATAATCGTAGTTTGTTATTTGTCTTAAAAAAAAAATAATAATAATAAAGTTATTAAATATTAAAAAACAATAGATAAATTAACATCGCGAAACACGTCGCGAAGCCCAAAGGGGGGGGGGGGGTGCAACCCCCCCCAGCATAAAAAAAAACACATCCAATATGACTCAAATAAAAAGTATTTCAAGTTTAAAATATTTACTAAAAATAAAAAAAATTATCTGACTTGATATGATAAAAAATAAAACATTAAATTTAAATTATTGAAAATAAAAAAATTGATTAATTAACAATCAAATTATAAAATAGAATTAAATTTAAATTAAAAATCAATAACAAGTAATAAGAAATAACATTAAAAAAAAAAAAAAAACTTCAATACAAACAGCCTGTCACAAATCTACCACATTCTTAGGTTAGAAGTATTAAACCACAAAAGAAAATTGAAAAAAAATCAAAAAAATATTGTAATATAAATATTATTATTAACAAATATTATTTTTACATATCTTGACACACACATATTTATTATTAGGTGTATCATTTAAAATACAATTATGCATTGACGTATATAAATCTGATTCTGTCACCTTGGACAATCTTGGATGACTTAAATTGAGTGTATGTGTTTTTTTTTTTTTTATATCATATGTGTATGTGTGTGATACTACGTCGTTGGAATCGAGACTTAACACCAGTGATGGCCGATGGGTAAATGGTCGATTTTTGAGGTTTCATACACTTACAGTAAGATACTGTAAGATACTGTAAGAAACTGTAAGATAACTCTGACGCCATTTTGAACATTCTTACTGACTGTCGACTCAACAATTAGTTCTTATTGCTCGATATATATAGGTACATGTAATTTATTTGTTAAATAAATATATAAAATATTTTGCTTATCAGCAAATCAATCTCTGGCAATACAAAAGCCAGAGGAAAGCCAGAGTAAAGCCAGACTTGTAAAAAAGACTTTTATTTATAACAATAGCACTAACTATTAATAAACAATATTAGTTTAATAAATTTTAATGACTTTTAGAGACTTCTTTATTGTTAAAATTAATTTTTTGCTTAAAAAAAAAAAAAAAAACACATCAATCTCTGGCAATACAAAAGCCAGAGGAAAGCCAGAGTAAAACCAGACTTGTAAAAAAGTCATTTATTTATAACAATAGCACTATTTATTAATAAACAATATTAATTTAATAAATTTCAAAATCATTCAAATTTAATAAATTAATATTGTTTATTAATAGTTAGTGCTATTGTTATAAATAAATGTCTTTTTTACAAGTCTGGCTTTACTCTGGCTTTGCTATGGCTTTTGTCTGGTTTTACTCTGGCTTTACTCTGGCTTTCTTCTGGCTTTTGTATTGCCAGAGATTGATGTGTTTTTTTTTTTTTTTTAAGCAAAAAATTAATTTTAACAATAAAAAAGTCTCTAAAAGTCATTAAAATTCATTAATTTAATATTGTTTATTAATAGGTAGTGCTATTGTTATAAATAAATGTCTTTTTTACAAGTCTGGCTTTACTCTGGCTTTTGTCTGGTTTTACTCTGGCTTTACTCTGCACCCGTATTCACAGGGCAAATTTTATACAATTTAGGGCTTTTTTTTGCCACTGATGGCGCTGATAAAATTTTTTTTACATAAATTTTACATATAAAACAAGAAGACTAGAAATACAGGAGGACTTACTCCCTATCTCGCCTGTATATAAAAACCGTTCCGCTATATGGTCGCCGCATAATTGAGGGGCGCTAGTAGTACCCGGGTAACGTGCGCGACTTGTATCGCTTTTTTTTTTACAATGCGCACAATACAAACATACTCTGACAAACACTAATAGAGCATATACACATGATGTTTGTCAGAGTATGTTTGTATTGTGCGCATTGTAAAAAAAAAGCGATACAAGTCGCGCACGTTACCCGGGTACTACTAGCGCCCCTCAATTATGCGGCGACCACATAGCGGAACGGTTTTTTGAGGCAAGTTCGTCCTCCTGTATTTCTAGTCTTCTTGATATAAAAGCTTCACAAGCGCCACCCGTGGATGAAAAAAGCCCTAAATTGTAATGCCTTGTGAATACGGGTGCTGGCTTTCCTCTGGCTTTTGTATTGCCAGAGATTGATGTGTTTTTTTTTTTTTTTAAGCAAAAAATTAATTCTAACAATAAAAAAGTCTCTAAAAGTCATTAAAATTTATTAATTTGATATTGTTTATTAATAGTTAGTGCTATTGTTATAAATAAATGTCTTTTTTACAAGTCTGGCTTTAGGGTGCGAACTCATGGGACCGCTAAAGTTAGCGGCAATATGGCCGATTTCAATATGGCTGCTGTTTTCAATATGGCGGTGCATCAGAGCATGCGCAGTTTGTAAATTCCGTGGTTTGAACTGAGTTGAACAGTAAAAATTAGAGTCACGGAAGTCGACAAAAAGTGCTTTAACCACGGAATTTACCATCGCCATATTGAAAACAGCAGCCATATTGGCCGCCATATTGAAATCGGCCATATTGCCGCTAACTCTAGCGGTCCCGTGAGTTCGCACCCTTACTATTGCTTCACGCTAGGGATTTTTGTGTTTAGCCGATTCAAGTCAACCTCAAAACGTCAAAATCTGTCAACTTTTACATTACTTGTTATACTTATATTTATCTCTTTACATCAATATTATTGCTAAAAATAAATTAAATAATAATTTAATTTAAATAATATATCCATATAAAGCCTAAATTTACGTTTGATATCGTTAATATTCTGTTTTTATTATCTCTGGCTTTGCTCTGGTTTTGCTCTGGCTTTTGCGACAAAAGCGATCACGCCAGTTCTGCCAGGGCAGGGGTATATGATGAAACCGGCCAAAGAGAGGCGCGACAGCTTTCATGTAAACCATGTATAGTATTAGCTTAATTATATCTCTGTTCATGGTTTACATGAAATAGCTGTCGCGCCTCTCTTTGGCCGGTTTCATCATAGCACTACACGTATTTTTATGGGCTGTAGTTTGTCACCCTAGATTAGTCGATTCCCCAGAAAAAGTCTAGTAACGGAACGCCATTTTGTAGTCACATGATAATAATCTGTTTGATTCCTACGTTATCTGTCTCGTTTCTTCCTTACCAGTTAAATTGCAGTTTTCCTCAAATGAATAGTAAATTTAAATATATAATAAAACCATACAATTAATTTGTTTGATAAATTAAAAATACCGTTGCAAAATTATGCTAAGGTGGCCAAAAGCAGTAGCTAAGGAAAAGATGTAGCTAAGGAATTAATGTTGCCAAACAATTATGTTTTGAGGAAATATATTTGCTTGAAAAATGATTCTTTGTCAACATCAAATCTTCAGCTACATTTTTTTCTTAGCTACTGCTTATCCTTATCATTTTAATTTATTAAATAGATAAAATACATGTATTTTTATTAAAAAAAAATAAAAATGTCCAAGGAAGAGCAGTAGCTAAGGAAAAGATGTAGCTAAGGAATTAATGTTGCCAAAGAATTATGTTTTAAAGAAATATATTTGCTTGAAATATATATTTTTTGGCAACAATCATTCCTTAGCTACATCTTTTCCTTAGCTACTGCTTTTCCTTGGACATTTTAATTTATTAAATAGATAAAATACATGTATTTTTATTAAAAAAAAATAAAAATGTCCAAGGAAGAGCAGTAGCTAAGGAAAAGATGTAGCTAAGGAATTAATGCTGCCAAAGAATTATGTTTTAAAGAAATATATTTGCTTGAAATATATATTTTTCGGCAACATTAATTCCTTAGCTACATCTTTTCCTTAGCTACTGCTTTTCCTTGGACATTTTAATTTATTAAATAGATAAAATGCATGTATTTTTATTAAAAAAAAATAAAAATGTCCAAGGAAAAGCAGTAGCTAAAAAAAAGATGTAGCTATGGAATTAATGTTGCCAAAGAATTATGTTTTAAAGAAATATATTTGCTTGAAATATATATTTTTTGGCAACATTAATTCCTTAGCTACATCTTTTCTTTAGCTACTGCTTTTCCTTGGACATTTTAATTTATTAAATAGATAAAATACATGTATTTTTATTGAAAAAAAATAAAAATGTCCAAGGAAAAGCAGTAGCTAAGGGAAAGATGTAGCTAAGGAATTAATGTTGCCAAAGAATTATGTTTTAAAGAAATATATTTGCTTGAAAAATATATTTTTTGGCAATATTAATTCCTTAGCTACATCTTTTCCTTAGCTACTGCTTTTCCTTGGACATTTTTATTTTTTCAATAAAAATACATGTATTTTATCTATTTAATATATTTCTTTAAAACATAATTCTTTGGCAACATTAATTCCTTAGCTACATCTTTTCCATGGATATTATTATTTTTCAAAAATAAAATTACACGTATATTATTTATTTAATGAATAAAAATGTCCAAGAAAAAGCTATCGGTAGGGTAGGTGTAGAGTCGGCATCGTAGATATATTCTTAAAAAATATTACCCCGAGCCAAAATACGAGAATTGGTTTCTGCGCATGATTCCAACGAGCCGCTAGTAAAAAATATAAGCCCAGAAAAAAATACACGTAGTGCTATACCCCTGTGCCAGGGTGAGTGGTATAAAAAATATTTTCAGTGCCCCTGTTATTAAAATATATTCTCTACACTGACAGGTTCTTGGTAGTATGCGTGTCTGTATTCCATCTGGATAGGCACACACATACTACCATAGCCAAAAAACATGAGACAGCACGACGAATAAAAGAAATAGAAAGACTGCTAATGATAGAAAATTTAATAATTAAAAGTTGAATATCTCTTAAAATCGTAGGTGGAAAATGATCTATGAGGGCTTAAAAAATTCGTATTGAAAAGTACTACAAAGTGATAAAAAAAAAGCAATATTCATAAAAAATTTTTTTAATTACAAGCGTAAATGTGTGTTCTATCTCTATCCTTGTGTGTTAAAGTTGTCAACTTTGACATCAATTATCTTAAAAAAAACTAGTGAGAAAATTTTGAAATAATTCATGGAAATAGATGATTATTCAGGCTTTCATTTAAGCCCAAAAAATCAAAAATTCATAAAAAGGAAATTTTCTTTACTTTCGACCTTAAGGCTAAAAAAAAACCCACATTTCCTACAACAGAGCTTTTTAAGAACTTTTAATTGAGCCTAATACAATGTTTCTATCTTCAGTATCCTGAGAGTTATATTATTTTTAATCAATTTTTCAACAATTCAGAAAAATTAGGCAATAAATAACTCAACGTAAAATTGAAATAGAGAATTCGATTTCACGACAAAAAAAATTTTCAAAAAAAAATTGACAAAAAAAATCACGACAAAACAAATTTCGACAAAAAAAATCACGATGAAAAAAATCACAACAAAAAGTAAAAAAAAAAAAAATTTAGACAAAAAATATCTAGTGACTGAGTCAGAGATTTGGATGGTTAAGGTTGATTCTGGAAATCTGAAATCGCAACAGATTTTTTTTTTTTTTATCCTATATTTAAATGAAATAATTATCTACATTGTCAATTTTTTTCAATTTTTTTTTGTGTGGTTTTTTTAAGATGACAACTTTAACACGCAAGGTATAGGCGGTACCTCATATTTTTATTAATAACTTTTTCAAAACGCAACAGAAAACGTTCAATTTCTATCAATTTGTAGTGCTAGAAAAGACAAATTTTTTGATAAAAATTTTTAGTATTTCGTCTGTTGCGTTTAAAAAATAAATAACTCTTAAATTCAAAAATTTCGCGAGAAGCGCAGCACACAGACATGAACGCAAGCATGACTTCAGTGTACGATGTAATCTTTGCTCGCTAGTGTGTAGCCACCACACACATACTACTAAAGAACTTGGTTTTTTCATCAGTGGCGCCACGAAAAATTTTAGGACACGGAAATAAAAAAATAGCGTTGTTGATATACGGGCCCTTCGTGGCATAAATATTGGTTCGGTGATGCGACTGGGAATCAACCTTAAATAAGATTGATAGTAATTGTTTGGCTACAATTACAGCTGAGTAAAAAATCTAGCTAAGAAAAATAATGCAGATATTGATTGTTTGGCTACAATCACAGCTAAGTAGAAAATCTAGCTAAGTAAAATGATGTAGATATTGATTGTTTGGCTATTATTAAGGTTAAGTAAAATATCTACTAGCTGAGTAAAAAATCTAACGGCTATACATATGAGAAAAATAATTTATATGAAATATTAAGGTTGCTTACAAGGGACATAGTCGTACTATTAGGGTGCGAACTCACGACAAGCTAAAATTTCCGCTTGTAAACATGGCGGCCAATGGCGGTGCAATGGCGGCTGCAAAAATAACCAAATTATAACTAAATTCACTAAATTATCACTAAATTTACTAAATTTACTGCAAATCCGTGGTGTCTCTCCGTGACTGCAGAACAAGCTTGGCGGTGTCAAGCTTGTTCTAAAATCACGGATTTGCAATAAATTTAGTGAATTTGGTTATTTTTGCAGCCGCCATTGGCCGCCATTAGCCGCCATGTTTACAAGCGGAAATTTTAGCTTGTCGTGAGTTCGAGCCCTTATTTAGGCTTGGAGGACTCGTATACCACTACGTTCATTTTGTGGCCCCTCTTTAAAAGAGGGAAATACACCCATATGTAGCTATCTCTGGCAACACCTAATAGCCAATAGGTGTATTCTTTCATGGCGGATTTTCTGGCGGATTTCCACCTCCACTAGATATCCCTTCTTTTTTTTACCCCTTCTTGGAGCGTTTGAGCATAACTATAGTGGAGCATAACTGAGCATAACTAAAGGGAGCTCAAACGCTCAAAGAAGTGGTAAAAAAAAGAAGGGATATCTAGTGGAGGTGGAAATCCGCCAGAAAATCCGCCATGAAAGAATACACCTATTGGCTATTAGGTGTTGCCAGAGATAGCTACGTATAGTGATGTCGACTGATACGGTATTTGGTATTTTACCGGTATTAAATACGGTAAAATACGGTATTTGGTATCAAATTGAAATACCATACCAATATGCCTTTTACCGATTTTTCCATGTAAATACCGTAAAATACGAGTAAAATTTTCGATACGGTATTTTTACAACTATATAGGTGAAAATACGGTATTTTCTGTTTTTGGTACCAGCAAAAAAAAATTTTTTTTCATATAATTTCTAGATTATCAACCGTGGCACTGGTCATTAATAGCGGCCATATTTGATATTTTGTTTTATTGTCAAATGTCAATTGCTCAGCTGTTTTTATTATATTGCACATTCCACATTGACATTATTATTTTAAAAGCCGATATAATAACAAAGAAACTTTTTAAGTGTAATGAAAATTTATTAATATAAATACTTCTTCCAATAATACTAACTTTTTTTATTTAAAAAAACCTTATTTTTTTAAGGACAAATATTTTTTTTTTTTTATATTTTAATTTTGCTATATAATTTATTTACTGAATTTATTTATTGAATTTATTTATCATCTATAACTTCGTATGTATTTATTTTTATTTATACAATAAAATCAAGTTATGTTCATATATTTTTTATTTTTCAATACCATGAGTAACATCTCTATAGTTGTAAATACGGTATTGGTATCGAAAATTTCACTGATACCGTATTTTTACATACAGATTATTGATACGGTATTGAATGGTAAATTACCGTATCAATACCGTATTTTGTACCGTATTTGGTATCAAAAATAAAATACCGGTATTTGCACATCACTAGCTACATATGGGTGTATTTCCCTCTTACTCACGCATGCGCACATCAAATCTTGTATAAGTAAAATACATCGAAATCGAAAAATGAAAAAAAATAAATCTTTATTTTTTCTTTTTCCTCAAAAACTATAAATCATGAAAAAATAATTTTATATACAAGTAATGAGTATTTGAAAGACGTATCTTTCGGGCCCTACATGAAGTCGCTGCGATTATTTTATCGAGAGTTATCGATTGAGTAACGTTACCCTAATCATGTAATAACAACGATAACCTTGATAACTCTTGATAGAATTGTCGTAGAGTTTTCGTATAGAGCTTAAAAAATGCGTCTTTCGAATACCATATATTTTTCTGAAAAATTTTTCTTCCAGGAATCATAGTTTTTGTTGAGTTTAATTATTTTATGTATGAAAAATGTTCCTATATTGCTAGGGTAATTTCTTGTTTGGTTTTCTTTAAGTTGGTAACATTGTTGAAACTAAAATCGGGTTACTGGTAAGCATTGGTGTGTGTGTGTGTGTGAGCTTATGCTCCTATGCAAAAGGACTGATGCAAGACCACGTTTTTTGTAAAGTAAAATTAATATTAATAAATATTCAAATATATAAAAGAAAAACAATAATATTAAGGTGTAAACAATTGCAAACATATATTATTATTAAACATTTATTGTGACATTTAAACTGTGTGTTTATCTTTACTAAATTGAACATTAAACCATCTCCAAAATCCCAATTAACAACAGTTTTCGAGAAAAAAAAAAAAAACTGTATTTTTCGATTTTTAGTTTTTTTTAAAAAAAAGTATAATTAATTTAAAAGAAATTTTGCGAGTGGGTGAAAGGTATTAAAAAGTTGCTTCCTGAAAGCCTAACATAACTTTGCTACGATGATGCTATCCAGAGATGCTGCCGTTTTCTCTCCGTGTATCACTATCAAACACGGTGTATTTTAAAATTAAAATTTGCAATTGGGCTTCGAATTGTTTATAAGGTCATGGGCCCAGTTATTGAACGCGGCCCTGTTTCTGAACGATATCGAACGATTTATTATTACTAGACCAATTAGCACGCTATTATATGTGATGTTTTGTCAATGATGTAAGAAGGTTGTAGTAAGAAGTTTTTTGATCTTGATCACTACGTAAAAATTCACGATATCTCCCAATTTATAATTTACTCTTTCTTTTTGAGTATATAGTAAAAAAAAAATGAATACCAAATAAACTAATTATTAGTCTAGATCAATTCCTCAGCCATTTGACACAATAATTTTAATTTAATATAGTATGTATCACTGAGGAATTTATTTAAACTACGGATTAATTTATTTAGTCACATTCTTTTCTCAGCAACATTTGCCATAATTATTTAATCAAACAACTATTGGCAAATGTTGCTAAGGAAAGAATGTAACCAAATAAATTTATTCTCAGTCCAGATTAATTCCCAGCAATATTTTCTATATTAAATTACTCCTATTGTGCCAAATGGCTGAGGAATTAATCTAGATTACGAATTAATTTATTTGATTACATCCTTTCCTTAGCAACATTTGCCAATAGATTTTTAATTACTAATTATGGCAATTGTTGCTAAAGAAAGCATGTGACCAAATAAATTAATCAGTAATCTCAATAAATTCCTCAGCAATATTTTTTTGGTCACATTCTTTCCTTAGCAACATTTGCCATAATTATTTGACACAATAATTCTAATTTACTATATAATATATTGCTGTGAAATTAATCTAGATTATAAATTAATTTTTTTGGTTACTTGCTTTCTTTAGCAACATTTGGCAATAGCTATTTAACTAATTAAATATGGCAAACTTTTATAGTAAATAAATTAATTCGTAATCTAAATTATTTTTTCAGCACTATTTTTTATAATTATATCAATTTATTATGGCAAATATTGCTGGAGAATTAATGAAATTTGTTAATTTATTTATTACATACATACTTCTTACTATGTACTACCTTCTTACATCATTGACAAAACATCACATATATACGGAAGCCGGGTAGTGCCACCATGTACGTATGTACGTATGCATGTATGCATGTACGTATTTTCACATGTGTGTGTACATGTTCGTCTACATGTCCGTTTACATTTTCGTTTACATGTAATCGAACATGTAATTGAACATGTAATCAAACATGTAAATATTAAGCCGCGTTTTTATAAATATGATATATGTATAGCAGAGAGTGAGAGAGACGAAAAGAGGCTATATTTAAATGTATATCATGTATATTCGCAAAAAAATTGAAAAAAATACAATGGCAAGTCAGGTTTGTTTATTTTATTTTTTATTTAGTTAATTAATGTAAATTGCAATGACATTTTAAATTTACATAAAGACTACATTTTAGTTTTTTTTCTCAATATATTCAAAAGGATCAGACGAATTTTGATATTGCTTGTTATTTATATAAAAAAAGAAATGAATAAATAAAATGTTGAGTTTATTATTTTGTTGACATTTCTCACCTCACATTTAAATTTATGTCATTAGATAAAAAAATAATACTAGGTATATACTAAAAAACATATCGATATTTGAAAAATAATATACACAAATTTCATTGCAATTTACATTAATTAATTGTATAAAAAATAAAATAAACGAACCTGTCATTGTATTTTTTTGCGAATATATATTTAAAGATTTTAAAATAGCCTCCCTTTAGTCTCTCTCACGCTGCTTTACATTATATTTATAAAAACGCGGCTTAATATTTACATGTTCGATTACATGTTCAATTACATGTTCGATTACATGTAAACGAACATGTAAACGGACATGTAGACGAACATGTAGGCACACATGTGCAAATACGTACATGTATACATGCATACGCACATGCATACGTGCATACGTACATGCATACGTGCATACGTACATGGTGGCACTACCCGGCTTCCGTACATATAAGCAAAAAATAAAATAACAACGGGTTCACATAGCAACGGATAAACAAAATAAAAAATAAATTAATTTAACAAAAATAAATGAATTATTATAAGCAGCCAATCTAATAGCTCGAAGAATATAATGGATTTGAAGTTAAGTTTTTTTTTATTTTTTATTTTTTTTTTTGAAGTGAAACTTCTTTACGCAGGGTAGTGAAAAAAAAAATAGTGTGTCGGCCATGTAACGCTCGGAGCGAGCGAACGCTCGGCGCAAGCGAACGCTCAGACCGAGCAAGCGTTGACACATATAACTAATAGTGAGTGAGTAAGTGGCTACGAGCGAGAAAGAAGATATGTTTTGAATAAATGTGTGTGCGTGTGTGTGTGTGCGTTGCCAATAGTGTAGCTGATCGGTTTGCAGCGTTTATAAAAATGATGAATCAAAAAATTATAAATGAATTTTCTCAATTGAAAATTATTATTAGTATATTAATATTATTAATATAATTATTATAATTATTATTTTATTCTTAATATCGATATAATTATTATGAATATGATGAATACCATTGATATTATTACTAATATTAAATTGATATTATTATTCTTGATAATATTATTGAAATTATTATTATTTATAATAATATTATTAATATCTATAACCATAGTATAAATGAAAATAACAACAATAATTTCAATAATATCATCGATAATAATAATATCAATATAATATTAGTAATAATATCAATGGTATGAATCATATTAATGATAATAATAATAATATTGATAATGATAAGATCAATACTGACATTAATATTCAAGTATAAATATTAATAATTATTAGTATTCATGTTTCAAATATTATTATTATAAATGTTATTATTAATATAATTAATATTATTTATATTATGACTAATATATATTGATATTATTTCTAATTTATAATGTTATTAAAATTATTATTGTCATTATTATTCTGGATAATATTATTGAAGTGATTGTTATTAATAATACTATTAATATATATATTCATTCATAGTATCCATAATAATAACAATAATAATTCCAATGATATCATCGATAATAATAAAATCATTGATATTAATATTATTAATATCGATATAATATTAATAATAATAATAATAAGAATAATAATAGTACTGTGATTAATATTCAAATATAAATATTAGTAATTATTAGTATTTATATTTCGGATATTATTATTATAGATATTGTTATTAATATCAATAATATTGTTAATAATTTATAATATTATTTAAATTATTGTTATTATTATTATTATTTATATATATTCGTTGTATAAATAATGATAATATTGATAATAATTTTAATAATATCAAAAATTTATAATACCAATGGTATTAATAATAATAACAATATCAATAACGATATAATATTGATAATATTATCAATAACGATATAATATTGATAATATTATCAATATTTATATTTTGAATATTAACGATATGATTGATATTATTATTATAAATATCATATTGATATCATTTATACTATGAACTTTATCAATATTAATAATATCATCTCTAATTAAGGTATAACTTGCCAAAATGAAAAATAGTCTGAGGCTCATGAAATTAATAATTTAGATAAATGAAATAATAATGCATCTTTTTGTCAATTCAGTTTTTATGTTATAATACTTTTTTTTTTTTAATAATTATTCAAAGTTGACATAATTTAGAGAGTTTAAACATGGGCTCTTATAGGAGGAGGTGTTAGAAAATATCTACGAACTTAACAAAACAATACTTGTTTTGGTCTCACCTATCCCAAAAAATAATAGATAATAAAAGAAAAAATAAGGAATTTTTTGATATCAGGATGAAATGGGCTTATAAGACTAAATCTCACGTAATTAATAAAAATATAAGCTAAAAACACGATTTTTAGCAATTTTATGAGAACAAGTATTGAGGCTCTGGCAACAGCGCATTGAAGCGGGAAAATTTAAGGTATAACTTGCCAAAATGAAAAATAGTCTGAGGCTCATGAAATTAATAATTTAGATAAATGAAATAATAATGCATCTTTTTGTCAATTCAGTTTTTATGTTATAATACTTTTTTTTTTTTAATAATTATTCAAAGTTGACATAATTTAGAGAGGTTAAACATGGGCTCTTATGGGAGGAGGTGTTAGAAAATATCTACGAACTTAACAAAACAATACTTGTTTTAGTCTCACCTATCCCAAAAACTAATAGATAATAACAGAAAAAATAAGGAATTTTTTGATATCAGGATAAAATGGGCTTATAAGACTAAATCTCACGTAATTAATAAAAATATAAGCTAAAAACACGATTTTTAGCAATTTTATGAGAACAAGTATTGAGGCTCTGGCAACAGCGCATTGAAGCGGGAAAATTTAAACAGCAAATTTAGCAAAATTTAGCATCCATGTTTAGCTTTTACACAGCATACACACACATACATTCATGAAATAGATATTAAGATGGCGTCAAGATCAGTGCTGCAAACTGACAAAAAAAGCACTATTGCCGGGGTCATTACGAGAAAATAAAAACTAATTAAAATTGTTTAAATTACAAGAATATGATTTATTATGCAATAAAATAGACGAAATGATAAGATTCTCTAGTAAAAAGTATTATTAATAAGCCACAAACCACCGAGAAAAATCTATTTTTTTAGTTATTTGGGGTTGGCAACGCAAAAACTATCCATGTAAAAGCATAGGCAGTATATTTAGGACACGCCCCCAAAAATTTTGGCAAGTTATACCTTAAACAACAAATTTAGCAAAATTTAGCATCTATGTTTAGCTTTTACACAGCATACACACACATACATTCATGAAATAGATATTAAGATGGCGTCAAGATCAGTGTTGCAAACTGACAAAAAAAGCACTATTGCCGGGGTCATTACGAGAAAATAAAAACTAATTAAAATTGTTTAAATTACAAGAATATGATTTATTATGCAATAAAATAGACGAAATGATAAGATTCTCTAGTAAAAAGTATTATTAATAAGCCACAAACACCCGAAAAAGATCCATTTTTTTAGTTATTTGGGGTTGGCAGCGCAAAAACTATCCATGTAAAAGCATAGGCAGTATATTTAGGACACGCCCCCAAAAATTTTGGCAAGTTATACCTTAATTGATTGTTGATATTATTAAAGTCGTTACAAATATCTTGACAGACTGCGAAAGAAGTTTCACTTCCCTCGCGCGTACTGCTAACACACACATTTTTTTTTTTTTGATTAAGGTTGTTTGTAAAAGTTCATAGTCGAACCAATATTTGTAGTTTGAGGGGCCCGTATATCGTAACGCTAAATTTTATGCCCGGGTACCCGAAATTTTGTTGCGCTTCTGCCTTGAAAATTGGCTTTTCAGTTTCTGTGCATATACAGACAGATACTAACACTACTGAATTTCTTTTATTTTTTCGTGACTATAGGTATATACCTATACTTATTTTCGACCAACCTTATTATCCTTTATATTAAAAGAAGACATTGTTGTAATTTTATCTGCAGCCTTCTGATGCTGATCGTATTGCTGAAAAGAAGAATCAATATTTATATATTTAATAACAATAATTCAATATATAACCTACAAGCACTACTACACTTTTTTTTAACTAACCTTATTTTTTTTGCTTGTTGTAATTTGACTTGTAGCTTTACATTTTTTTACCAAGCTTTTTTGTGAATACGTAATCGGTTTGCGTAATAGTTTGAGCGGACTCATATTTGATGAAATGAAAATTTCGTATTCACTATATAACCAAGCTTTAGTTTAATATATTTTTATCTCAATAAATTATATATTGTATTAAAAAAGATTAAATGAGAGTTTACATATGAGAGTTTACATATGTAGCCAGCAGTCCAATTCACAGGGCTGCACACAGTGTTGGGTAAATGGTTCATTTTTGGGTTTAATACATTCACGCCGGTAAGAAAGTATTAAACCGGTATAATACCGGTATGAAAGTATGAAACTCAGGAACGCCCCCTATGGCATCAAGATTGGTGATCAAAGACCATATATTTAATACTATGGTGAAAACTGAAACCGGCCAAAGAACAGTTTTAATATTTTTAGGCCGTGGCAATTCTACGATATCCGTGGCGACAAAATGTGACAGCTGAAATTAGAACGTTTTTTCGAGAAAAAAATAATGGCTGCAACAGAATTTCGATATCTTGAATACTTTTCGAGATATTAAGGGCCCAAGATATCGAATTTTTTTTTTTTGTTATTTTTTTTATAAATAAATGGTATATAAAAAAATTAACTTTAAGCTCGATTTCAATAGTATTTCTTATGAGGAATAATATGGATTAAACAGAAATATCGTATCTTTAATATTTTTCGAGATATTAAGCTTTGAAGGTGAAAAATATCGAAATTTTTTACTAATTTTTTATGATTTTGCTATTTTTCACTATAAATAAATTTTTTAAAAAATAAATTTATTAATGATTTTAGTAGTATTTTTTACGTGCAAAACAATGGTGATGATAGGAATTCAATATCTCTAATAGTTTTTAAAATATGACTTATTAAAAAATTCAAAATATCGATATATTTATAAAATAACGAAATGTCACCAGAAAAAACTAGATTTCATAGTTATACTTTGACTTGGATAAAGAAAAATGATAAGTCGCTACATTTTTTACGTAGCTGAAAATTTTATTTAGCTACATCTTTTACTTAGCTAAATATTTCATTTAGCTAGATATTTTACGTAGTCTCAATTTTAGCCAAACACACAATACCTACATAATGTCACCAGCTTTATTTTTTACTCAGTTAAATATTTTACTTAGCTACATCTTTTACTTAGCTAGATATTTTACTTAGCTACATATTTTACTTAGCTAGATATTTTACGTAGCCTCAATTTTAGCCCAACACACAATACCTACATAATTTCACCAGCTTTATTTTTCACTTAGCTGAATATTTTACTTAGCTACATATTTAACTTAGCTACATCTTTTCCTTAGCTACATCTTTTCCTTAGCTACATCTTTTCCTTAGCTACATCTTTTCATTCAAGTCCAAATATAACTATGAAATCTAGTTTTTTCTGGTGACATTTCGTTATTTTATAAATATATCGATATTTTGAATTTTCAATAATTTATATTTCAAAAACTATTAAAGATATTGAATTTCTATCATCACCATTGTTTTCCTCGTAAAAAATACTACTAAAATCATTAATAAGTTTATTTTTTTTTAAATTTATTTATAGTGAAAAATAGCAAAATAATAAAAAATTAGTAAGAAATTTCGATATTTTTCACCTTTAAATCTCAATATCTCGAAAAATATCAAAGATACGATATTGCTGTTTAATCCATATTATTCCTCATAAGAAATACTATTGAAATCGAGCTTAAAGTTAATTTTTTTATATACCATTTATTTATAAAAAAAATAACAAAAAAAAAAAATTCGATATCTTGGGCCCTTAATATCTCGAAAAGTATTCGAGATATCAAAATTCTGTTGCGGCCATTATTTTTTTCTCGAAAAGACGTTCTAATTTCTGTCATAAAATCTTGTCGCCACGGATATCGTAGTCTTGCCTAGGCCGTGTTTCCATGAATTCATAAATGATGGCACATACACTAGTGCAAAGCATTGTGTCCGTGTAATTTTTATGTTCGGTCACGATCGGGAAAAAAAAAGAGAAAAAAAATAAAGATAGACAACAACATGTGTTTGTTTGTTGACGTTTTATATGTCAAACAATGTCAAATTACATCTAATTATTTATAAATATACCTGGTGGTGTATCACTTAGTAAGTACGTTGATTTATTAAATTAAATGATTAAATTTATTTATTTAAAGAATTAAATTATGTTTTGAAAATATTTATTAATATAATTACTACTATTATTATCCTTGATGAATTATTAATAATTATTAAATTTTTAATGATAGATAATGGACATAATAAACCAGTTCCAAGAGATGGTAAACCACCTCTACCAAAACCAACAGAATACCTTTGTCCAAGGATGTCATATGAAAAAAAAAAAAAAAAAAAACAATTTGCAAATGATTATAAAAAATCTTACCTACATTATTTGAATATGTGTTATTGTGAAACGAATTTTATTAAATGAAGTAATATTACAATTTAATAATGTATTATTAAACAATGTATTAATAAATGTTAATTTTCTAATTTTAGCAACAAGTTGAAGTTCATGTCCTTCCTTCGTAAAAGATGTAATGTCAATCCAGCACGTGGACCATTCCATCACCGTGCACCAAGCAAGATCTTCTGGAAGACAGTCAGAGGTATAATTAAATTATTTCTAACAACAACACTCTTATAAATCACCACGTCTATGTTGTGGATGACATGATTATCAATATTCTTACCTACATTATTTGACAGTGTTATGAAACGAATTTTTATTATGAAGCATTTAGAAATTATTAAACTTTTTACTATTTTAAAATTAGCATTTTAGTAATATGTAAAATGATTTGTTTGAAGGTATGATTCCACACAAAACTGAACGTGGAAAGCAAGCTTTGAGAAGGCTCAAGTGTTACGAAGGATGTCCACCACCTTATGACAGCAGAAAACGTAGTGTCGTTCCTGGTGCAATGAGAGCCATGTGCTTGAAACCAGGCAGAAAGGTTTGATCAATTTATTTATTATTTATAATCAATAATAAACAACAATGATGGTATGGTAATTTGCACCTGAAATGTTTTGATGATAATTTACAATTATGAGGAATAAATTTTATATAATTAAATTGATTCAAAGAACAAAAATTTATTTATTAATTTGTATTAATAAATTTTATTTATTTACAGGAACTTACCAAAACTGCTGGAGAAAAACTTGTCAAAGTTATTGCACCATACACAGCTATCATCAACAGTTATGGATACACCTAAGTGTTAGTAAAAAATATAATAAGACAAATAAGATTAAAACACAATTCATGAAAATATTGTTTTATTTAATAATGCATTTATTTATTTTTATTATTACAATACATAATTATTATTGAGGTTTTTTACTTAAATATAAATTTGATGATTTAATTACAAGAATTTTTGATAATTGCTTATACCCACTCTAATAACAAGTGAACAAGAGCGCTGTCAAAAGTATGAATCATATGTGATGATCGACTGATGACTGATGATAAATACATATAAATAAATAAGGATAAAAACAATTATAAAAATATTAACAAAATGTCATCTGGTCATTTGTCAGGAGGTAGATTAATTCAAGAAGAAGCTAGAAAACAACTTGTCAATTTAATTGAAAAATGTGATGGAACAATTAACTATAATTTATAATATGCAAATAAATTGAAAAAAAAAAAAATTTGATAATTAACAACAAATAGACAATTGTTTGGGATCGTTCATTGGATGGTCCAGTTGGTCTAATAGCAAGATACAGTCTTCTTGAAGAATATGGAGTTGTAAAAATGTATCAACTTGTTGGTGGACAATTGCCACCAACTAATGTCAATAATATTATTTTTTTTGTTCGTCCACAACTTGAATTAATGGATTTAATTGCTGAAAATGTTCATGGGTAATTATTGTTAGATATAGGTGTATAAAAACAATTAAATAATAATATTATTTTTATTTTAGTGAACAAAAAAGATTACCAACAAAAGAATTTCATATATTTTTTTTTCCACGTAAAAGTTTACTTTGTGAAAAAACAATTAAACAAGTTACTGATTCAAATGATTTTCTTGAATTTTTACAAATTGAACAAGAATTATTAAATTGCATTGATACTGATAAGCCAAATTCATTTATTGAAGATTGTATTGCACAAAAAAAAACAATAATTAAAGTATTAAGATTATTGTGTATACAATCATTAACAAATTCTGGCTTTAAACAAAAATTATTTGATTATTATAAACGTGAAATTGTACAAACATATGGCTATCAATATTTACCAACATTATTAAATTTTGAAAAAGCTGGATTATTTAAATTACAACAATCACAAAGACAATATTCTGTATTAAGAAAAGCATTACGTTTAACTGTTGAAGATGAAAGTGAAATTGCACCAAAAGACATTAGCTATGTTCATTCTGTTTATGCACCATTGAGTGTTAGACTTGCTCAACAACTTGTACAACCTGGTGGCTGACAAGGACTAAATGACGTACTGGGTCTACTAGTTTTATTTTCTAATATTTATTTATTTTTAAATTATAATTTATATTTTATTGTAACTTTACTTATGAACAAACTGTGCACCTAGAAAATAATTACTTACAAAGCTTTTAAAGTATAACTGAGTTTTAACTCAAAAAATTGAACACGATAAATAACCCGCATCATTAAATCCAATTAAATGCTTCAACTCTTTCAGCGTGACTATTAGAAATATGTTGATACAACTGACCTTTGTCGGGATATTTTAAGTCACAAAAAACGCACTGATAATAAAAATGTTGAGTTAGTATGCTATGACTGTTTTCATGTTCATTCAATCTATTTCTATTTGTTGCCATATTGAAGCATACTTTGCACACTAAAGGACGCTTATGATAATCATCTAGATGTCCTCTTGCGAAGTCTGGATCCATCAAGAAAAAGCAATACGGACATGTAAAAAATCGTTGGAAAGCTGGAGTATCTATGGGATACTCTAGGTGTCTTCTTGGATTTTGATCTATAATGATAATAAATAAATAAATAAATAAATAAATAAATAAACAAAAAATAGCTAAAAAATAGGAAATTTCTATTACCACCACCACGTTGATGTTGTTGCTGTTGATTATTATTATTATTACCACCTGGTGCAGCATTATGCATACCACGATCAGCATGATTATCCATTTGATTATTATCATGATGATAATTACCAGAATCACGTTTTGTATCACTGTATTGTGACAGTGCACTGCCACTTCTACCTCTGGGTCCATCACGATGTTGTTGATGTTGATTTTGATGAGCATTTCTATTTGTTGTTTTTTCACCAATTTTACCAACACGTTGTTGATGACCAGCTTGAGTTGCTTGATCAATTGATGGACTTTTTCTGGTAATCAATGATGGTGTTGGAGTATTTGAACGTGAACCACCACCACCACCACCACTTATTAAATCAAGTAGACCTATTTATTTGAAAATAAAAATATTATTAGTTTATATAATATTATTATTGAATGAAAAAAAAAAATAAATAAATAAAAGGAAAAAGAATAGGAAATGATTGGAAAAATTACAAACTGAAAGAAAATATGGAAAATGTTTTTTTTTGTTTGTTAAAATGAATTAGCTATGAAAAAAAAAAAAAAAATGAAAAATATGATAAAAACCTGTGACTGACTGATTGATTGATTGATTGATTAAATGGACATGCTATATTTTTATAGAATAATCTATGAAAATATATTATAATTTATAAATATTAATATGAATAATAAAGCTGAAAAATAAGCATGCCAATTTAAGAAAATAATTAAATAAATAAAAATTTTTTTCATTTTCTATTTTTTCATAGCAAAAACAGTTTACCGTCTTCCATAGTTTGTTCTACAGGTTTAGTCGTTTGAGGTTTGACGTTGGTCATCGGCATAATATTTGTAATATTATTCATGTTTGTTTAACCACTTGCTGGATTCAACTCACTTGGTGCTTTATTTATTTGATTATTATTCATAATATGTTGATTTTGTGGTCTGGCATTATTAGCCATCATGTTATGGCCACCACCACCACCACCCATTGACATTGGATAAGCACCTGGAAAACCAGGTATTGATGATGCTGGTCCAGCCATACCTGGCATCATTGAATGTGGATTATTTGGTGTTGGTATCATTTGATATGTTGGTTGACCAATTGATGGACTTTTGCTGGCAGTCAATGATGGTGGTGGAGTTTTTGAACGTGAACCACCACCACCACCACCACCACTACCACTCAAATCAAGTACATCTATTTTTTTGAAAATAAAAATATTATTAGTTTACAAATGAAAAAAAAAAAAATAATAATAAAAGGAAAAAGAATAGGAAATGATAGGAAAAATTACAAACTGAAAGAAAATATTAAAAATCTTTCTGTTTGTTTGTTAAAATGAATTAGCAATGAAAAAAAAAAAAAAATGAAAAATATGATAAAAACCTGTGACTGAATGATTGTACACATGTTGATTTTGTGGTCTGGCATTATTAGCCATCATGATATGGCCACCACCGCCACCACCTACTGACATTGGATAAGCACCTGGAAAACCAGGTATTGATGATGCTGGTCCAGCCATACCTGGCATCATTTGATATGTCTGTTGACCAATTGGTGCCTGTTGAACAGTCATCTAAACAAGGAATAATAATAATAATTATTTTTTTTTCATTGAATTGTTGTTGATGATGATGATGATGATGATGATGATGATGATGATGATGATGATGATGATGATGATTCATGGGAATGAAAAAACAAACCTTAATAATAGCTGGATCGTTTGGGATTAAAAGCATACTGTCCACAACACGAATATCCCTGATATCCGAAGCACGGAAAAGTATATATTCATAAACTTGATTTTGTGGAACAACTGGAAATTGAGTATCTCTGTTTTCTGTTCCAAATGAAAGTACTGAAAAATTATAAATAAAATTTTATTAAATTAATTTGTAAATAATATTTTATCAAATTTAAAAAAATAAAATAAAATTGTTAAACTGATGTTTTCATTGTATGTATGCATCTACTCAAGGACAAAAGAACTCCAACAACAATAAAATTTCAAAAAAAAATAAAAATAAAAATAAAAATAAAAGAAAATAAAAAAAATAATAATATCTATCTTTAATATCATTGTTGATGACCAGCAAAATAGAAAATTTAAAATTCACAAGCATCTTCCCTCAATGTCTATTTTATTTTATTTTATTTTTTCTACTCTTTTCAATTTGAAAACAAAACAACAATCATAATAACAATACACAAGGCATAATAAAATTTTCATAAAAATAAAGATTAAATTCGGAGTAAAAAGAAAAAAAAAAAAAAACATTTTCAATGGTAATTTTATGAGAAAAAAATAATATAAAATTAACGACAAATTTCATGTTAAATAAATGAGAGAAAAAAAAACACAATTGTGTTTGTTGAATAAAATTTGGAGCATCAAAGACAGATTATAAATAAAATATAAAAAAATACATTAAACAATAATAAAAATAAATGATGTGACGAAATTTGATTATTTTGAGCAGAATAATGCTAACGAATAATAACAGGTATATAATCCATCTTGAATTTTGATACTCCATTTAGCATACAAAAAGATGAAAAAAAAAAAAAAAAAAACTCACCATTCATAAGTGCGATTGTGTTCTTTTGTGCATCAAATGCAACTAACGTGCCTTGATACCGTATTCCAAGTTGTTTGGATATTAAGCTTATTTTTGAGCCAAGCTCAGGCATTGCAGAAGTCATTTTAATAACTTTTATACTCTCAAAAAAATTTATTTAATTTATTAAATTAACAACGATGCGATGCTAAATAGATTTGTGACACTATCCCAATGAACAAGCCCAAACAGAGTTGCCAGATGCTTGAGCAGTAAAAGAGCCATCGAGTGGCGCTGAAGGGGCCAACAAGGGCCATCTTTAAAATCAAAAGAGCCATAAAAAGAGCCAAAATTCAAATTACAAGAAATAATATAGAAGAAATATTTTTTTGGTTTTATTTTTATTATAATTAATGACAATCTTTAATATATTTATTTATATAATATTTAAGCTAATTTGTTGATCTTTTTCATTATAAAAAACTTTTAATATTAATATAGAATATATATATTTTTTTAACTTTTAATATTTATATAAATTTATCACATGGATATATTTTACTCATCAGCCTCATCATTAAGGTTGAATGTAAATAGAATTTCTAACTATACGATTTTTGAATTTTTGGTCTCATATAAAAGCCAGAATAATTATCTATTTTGTTGAATTTTTTCAGAATTTTTTCAAAATTATCATTCAAATTTAAAATTTAAGTGTTCGGTAAAGTGATGAATAGTATCCCCGTTGTCTGACTCTAACCTCGATATAACGATACATTTTTTCGATTTTTTTAGTTCAAATTCTAACCGCAAATTGATACGGTATCCAAATTCAAGAGAACTCTTTGGCCCTTTAACTGTGGACTCTGCCCTCTAGTGGACTCGAAAACCGGCCCCTAATGTTTACATTGCACCCTCTTAATGTATGTATTGTATCGACTACCGGTCAAAGAGCCACATGGCCCCTTGGGGCCAAACAGAAAATAGAGAGGGCCAAAATGGTTCTCAAGGGGCCAATTTGGCTCTAAAGAGCCATATCTGGCAACTCTGAGCCCAAACAAGCCGACTGAAGCCGACTACGAAATACGAATGAGTGATTTTATGACTGTTTATGACGGAGCAACGAATCACAACGAATCAACGATTACGACGACGACGACAAATGGAAACTTGTGGAAACTCCCTCAACAACAACTACAACTCAAGTTGACCAACTGTCGAACATTAACGCGTGCGCAATTATTTAAATAATAAAAAAAATATATATACAATTTAAAATTGCAATAAAATATAAATTATAATTTAACAATAAATAAATAAATATTAAGAAATAGTTAATAAATACAACAATAAAATATATACCTAATTATTAATGAATTGAAATTAAAAACTTAATATTATTGATATTATTATTCAAATATAAATGTTGGTAATTCTGAAATCTAAATTGGTTGGTCAATAAAACATATAAAATTAATTATTCTTTTTGTCGATTGGCTAGAAATAAATAAACGATAAATAATTTATAACAGTGAACGAGAGAGAAAGAAAAATAGATAAAATTAAAAAGAGGAAATAAAATATACACACATTGACAACAATCATAAACGTGTGTGTATAATATTACCAAACTCTTGAGTCTTGAGAAACAAAAAAAATAAAAAAAAAAAGAAATTGGCTATGAACATTGGAATTTTGTTTTTCTTTATCTAGCCAAAATGAATAAATAATTAAATAAAAATATCAAGTTCAATGTGGCAATATATATTTAATCAAAGTACCCAACAAGTTCCTTGAATCTTGTGTCCTTGTTCCCTCCATTTTTTTCAACATCAAGTATCCTTATTTTTTTTTTTTCAACGGTTGCCTTTTTTTTATTTTTTTGCTTCAGTATTTCATTCCTTCCCCCAAGCTATTCCAACAACCGACCAACGACATTGACATCCGACATCGTAGTGAATTAAATAAAAATAAATAAAAAAATTTTTGATGCGCGGGTAATAACTGTGTGATAAAAAAAAAAAAAAAAAAAAGGAAAACATATTAAAATAAAATAATACACATAAACCGCATAAAAGAAAGACGACCACCATACATCCTCGTCATCATCATTATCAACGACAACGTCATCGTTAATTTGGATTTTGGAACAACGAGAATCAAGTTATCAATAACTTGATACATATGTACATCCGGGCCTGTATGTTTAACTGTCAATATATAACAATAATATTATTTAAATAATATTATTTATAAATAATAATCAAGTGATAAAATTAATTATTAAATATTGACAAAAAATAAATATAAAATATCAATTGAGGTTAGTGATTTGTATGTTTGTGTGTTATAGGTGATTAAAAAAAATATTTAAAAAAAAAAACTTCAAGGATTACACTGGGACAAATAATAATAACAAAAGGATTATAATTTTTTTTTTTTTTTAAATTTACAATTATAATGGCAAAGACATATGATTATTTATTCAAATTATTACTCATTGGAGATTCTGGAGTTGGAAAAACTTGTGTACTCTTCAGATTTTCTGAAGATGCTTTCAACACAACTTTCATCTCTACAATTGGTATGTTTTTTTTTGTTTCACTTGATAATAGATTTTTAATTTTTACATTAATATGTTTACGTATAATTTTTTTATGTTGTTATTGTTATTATTTGTGATTGTTTAATGTGATTAGTGTCTATTCATCATTAGTCATTAGTCATGCATATCAAGTTAATAATAATAAGACAAACATGCTGTTCATTCTGGGTGTGCCATCATCCAAGAATCTTCTTCTTATATATTTTTAATATGCTTTTTAAATATTATCACATAAAAAATAGGAATTTATCTAGACAAACACACTGTTGTTCTTTGTGTTTGATAATTGTTGCTCTCGTCATGAAAATCTATTATTTTATTTCTATTAAACTCTTTAACCTTTGCTCGAAAAATTTATCATTATTATTATTATTTTTTTTTTACAGGTATTGACTTTAAGATACGAACAATAGAACTTGATGGAAAAAAAATTAAGCTACAAATATGGTTTGTTTTGTTGATTATTAAATAATTAGTTTATAATTTAATAAATAAATAATAATGTTGTTTTTTTTTTTTGGAATTTTTTTAGGGACACTGCAGGACAAGAAAGGTAAATATAAATATTTAATTTGTAAATAAAATATTTTGATGTAATTTTAATGTAATATTATTTATAATTATTAGATTCAGAACCATAACAACAGCTTATTATCGTGGAGCAATGGGAATAATGCTTGTTTATGATGTAACAAATGAAAAAAGTTTTGAAAATATAAAAAATTGGATTCGTAATATTGAAGAAAATGCCTCGGCAGATGTTGAAAAAATGCTTTTAGGTAATAAATGTGAATTAGTTGAGAGAAGAGCTGTATCAAAAGAGAGAGGTGATCAATTAGCTGTTGAATATGGTATTAAATTTATGGAAACATCAGCTAAATCAAGTATCAATGTTGAAGAAGCATTTTATACACTTGCACGTGATATTAAAGCTAAAATGGAAAAAAAATTGGTAAATATATTTTATATTTATTATATCAATTATATTTATTCACGTAGAAAATATATAATCGAAATAATTTATATTAATTATGGAAAGCACAGGTACAGGGTTACTTCTTGTTTTTTTTTTTATTAAGAAAAAAAAAAAATTTTCAAATTAAAAAATCACTGTAGTTTTATATCATTAACTAATTGTTGTTTCTTTGTTCTTATGTCTTTATCTTTGTTTCTTGGTGCTGGTTCTATCTTCAAAGAAGGTAACTTCATTCCCCGATTGTTTTCTTTTTTTTTTTCTTTTTTTTTATATTTCGAAATTAACAATGTTTGCTTGAAGCATAATACTACATCAATATTTTTTTTTTTAGCTTATTTGTTGTCATTGTTATTGATTTAAATTTGGTTGTTTTAAAACTTGCTTGTTTGTTTGATAAGATGAGATTTTAATTTAGCAATTTAATGATTTATAGGAAGCATCAAATCCACCAAAAAGTGGAGGTAATGTTTTGAGAATGTCAGAGCAAACAAGAAAGCCACAAAATTGGTTGTCAAGATGTTCTATACTTTGACCTTTCATCTTCAAGGCTACACTATCAACTGATCATAAATTTTTTTTTAACATTTCAAATTTGATTTTGAAGATTAATATATCATCGAATCGTTCACGGTGTTATTCAAGTCCTTGAGTGTTGAGATGACACACATCGCAACAGAACAAATTGAATAAATTAAAAAAAAATACTAAATTAAAATCAAATGTGATTCTCAATATGATTTGTTTTTTAATATGGAAAAAAAGATAGAAAATGAAAAAAAGATTAAAACATAATCGTTTAGTTATTATTTTTCAAAACAATTTAAAAAAAAATCGGGAACACAGGGGGAATGGTTGCCGTTGACCAAATCCACTCTTGCACAGTACTCTTTTTATGATTAATATAGCGGTAATAAAATCTCTTGCAAAATAGTAATAAGAATAAATAAAAAAAATAAAAAATTTAATTAAAAATACAATCTATTTGACAATGTAACCGTAATTTTGTAATATTTTTTTTTGTTTTTTTGATTAAACTTTACGGTTTTTTGTAAAGTAAAAAAAACAAAAAACAAATTAAACAAGTTGATTTTTCCTTAATAAAGGTACATCTCACGAACTAATTAATAAGATAATATTTTTTTTACAATAATTTAATAACACCTGCTAATTGAGAGAATAATTAAGAGAAAAAAAAAATTAATATTCTCTCATTTATCATGTAAATTAAATTATATAAAAAAAAAGAAAAATTCTTTGATAATATATTCAAGGCCGGAAATTGTAAAATCTTTGTGTTTTTTAAATTTTATTATAGATGTTTTTTTTTCCACAAAAAAAAGTTGGAACAATAGTTAATTAACAGAATTATTATTATTATTATTATTTTTTTCGTTAATATTAGAATAAGCAATGTTTGACGGTGAAAAAATCAACACGATAAAATTGAAATTTCGACTGTACAGACGCGTTATGTGTTGATTTTTTTTAAATTTGCTTTTTCATTCTGCAAAATGTATCTCGTTTCAAACATGCAAAAAAAAATAAATGACGATTATAATAAATTTTATAAATATATTAATTCAATTTATATTATTTTAATTAATATAAATTATCACTTTTTTTTTATTTTCAGCTTTATTATATTATTAACAGTTTATATACATTTAAATTATTATTAAAATTTTATATATATTCAATTATAATTCAGTTATGATTAATAAATTTATTTAATAATATTATTCAAAAAAAAAATTATAAATTTATTATTTTTTTTTAAAATAAAGCATCAGATAAATTTATATTTAATAATTAATCAAAGTAAATAAAATATATAAAAATATACATTTTTTTTTTCTTTATTCAAGCATAATAATTATTATGTTTATTTATTTTTTCATTGCCTCGAGTTTTATTTGTAATCTAAAGAAGAAAAAAAAAAACATTCTGATATTTTTAGTTAGTTGTGTGTCATAGATATGACACATAGACTAACGTGTACAGGGTGAGGCTAGTTTTCAAAATAAAAATTTAGTATTATTTTAAGTTGACAATAAATCAAAAATATATTGATCAGAATGTCAAATAATTATCATGATTACATAGCCAAAGTGCTACTTATTGGAAATTCAGGAGCTGGAAAAACTTGTATTCTCACTAGATTTATGAATGAAGATTTAAAAAAAAATCATATTGCAACAATTGGTATGTGTAATTATTAAAAATTTCAATACAACAATGTATTGAATTTTATTTTTAATTTTTAAATGTATTTTATAAATAATTTTTTTGTTTTTCATGAGTCATGACTCATGTGACACATAAAATTTGATAACATATTTTTTTTATAAATTTAAATTTATATTTTATTTATTTTTCATTAGGTATTGACTTTAGAGTACGCACTGTTGAATTTAATGGAACAAAAATTAAACTCCAAATATGGTTGGTATTTTTTTTTTTATTTTATTATGATTTTTATAATATTTGTAATTTTTTATTTATTAAAATTAGGGATACTGCTGGCCAAGAACGATATGGAAGTATCACCCATGCTTATTATCGTGGAGCTCATGGAGTAATGCTTGTTTATGATGCAACAGATGAAAAATCATATGAACAAATTAAATACTGGCTATCAGCAGTTGAAGAAAATGCACCAGCAAATATTAAAAAAATTTTAATTGGTAATAAATGTGATTTAGAAGATCAGAAAAAAGTATTGTGAGTTGCGGTTTTATTTCTATTTAGATTTTTATTTTATATCCAAATTTTACCACAAATTACTTTAATTTAATATTACAAGATTTTAGTTAAATATTTTAAATAAAATCAAACACAAATTTTTAATTTAATATTATTTTAACTATGTATTTTAATATTTAATTTATATGATATAATGGTACAAGATATGCTTTAATGTATGGGTGATGTGGTAAAACCACGTCACCAAAAATATTTATAATTTTTATTTTGCGGACGCACTCGATGGTGGCCGGACTGGAAGTATTTATAATTTTTATTTTGCGGACGCACTCGATGGTGGCCGGACTAGAAGTGCCGTTTCTATCTTTTTCTCTCCCTATCGAGACACACATACAAACATTTTTACACCTAAACTCTCTCCGTCTAGTGTCACGGACACTCATACAGACATCTTATACATATATATATTTGTACACGCTACAACTACCCCCCTTTTTCATTATACATGATTTATCATATTAATGAAAATTATAGTAGCGTTTACATACAAGTAGTATACAAAATATTTATAATAAACAATTTAAAATTCTTAATCATCATAGACTTTAAAATCACTATTATTTTACATTTAAAATTAATTTTAACTGTACCCAAATAAAATTTTATAATAATCCTATTTACAACCACAAATATTTCTTTTTAAAATCAAATTAATCTTTGACCTTGAAATTTAACATACAAAATTATAATTATCAAATATTAAAACTCTAAATTATTTTTTTTTTTTTTTTTTTTTTTAAAAGGATATAATATACATTTACGTTGATTAATAAAATTCAGATGAATTTATGCCACCTCTTACATATTCCCAGCATATTGTAATCGTAGCATCCATCATTAAGTTATTGCATTTAACTTCTAGAATATTATATACCATATATAACATTGAAGTTGTTTGACTCAGGATCATCAACAATATGCCACCTGGTCCTTGGCATGAGGCAAATGACATTAACCAAAGTAATTCCGCATTCACCCTTCTCAATTGACTGGTCAAGTTAAAGTCAGCAAACATCTCCAAATGACCCAAATATCTTTTACATCCAAATTTGCCATCAAATTTGCACTTTCTGCCAGTCATATTATTGTTATTAATTAAATGTTTGTATTTTATCTTGCATTTAATTTTATTTTTAATTTTATTATTGACACTATTGACCAGTTTGTATCGTTGCCCAGTATTTACTTTTCCAATATTATTGTCATATTTATTATTGAACACATTGACTTTCATTTTCTTTTCAGCAACACTCAAATTGTTATTATTAGCATTATTTTTACATATATTATTATCACAAATTATTTGGTGATAATTATTTATTTTCTCAACATGATTCTGGTGATTATTATGGACAAAATTTAATTCATTTTCATGACAACCATTTGTTGCATCAATGTATTGATTATGAATTTTATCCACAACATTAGATACACTTTTATTTTCACATATATTTTCAACAAAATTTAACTTATTTTGCTGATTACAATTTATTTTATCATTTTGATTGTTGTGATTATTCATCACAATATTAAATTTATTTTTATTTTGATTATCAACAACTATTGTTTGATTGTGTTGATCACCCATTGTTTTATCATTGTGATTAACATCTCTTGAGATATCACCCCCCTGCTGATCATTTATTTTATTTTTATTTTTAAACATATTGTCATAATCATTCAATTTATTTTGTTGATGGTTATTTATATTTTCAATATGTTTAAATTTTTCTTCAAGCTGTGCTCGTGCTTTATCTGCTTGTGCACGTTTATGCTCAGCTTGCGCACGTTCACTTTCAGCTCGCGCACGTTCACGCTCGGCTTTTAGTTGTGCCTGTCTCGACTCTTCTATCTCAAATTTTAATATTAATATTTCTGCCTCTTTGGCTGCCATCTTGCACAACAATGTGTTATTTTTATTTTTATTATTTTTATTATTTTTACTTTTATCAACACTTGTTGTATTTATTTTATTTTTATTTTTACTTTTGTGGCAACCTCCTGAGGTGTTACCCCCTGTTGCTCACTAATATTTTCATGTTTTCTATAATATTTAATTTTTCATTTTTATGTTGTGACTTCATATCACCAAAATACTCAACAATATTATATTTGTTTATGCTGATAGATTTATCACCATAATTTATTGACACTTCATTTTTAATCATCCATTGATAGCCCAGTATCATATCATACTCAAGATCATATTCCACAACTGCTTTGTCATAAAATTTGACCCCGTTTATTATATATGTAAAATAAACTGTTTTATTGGCTGGATTATTTTGGTCATCATCTATTTCTAAAACTTCTAGATGTGATTGTTTAAAAACATTGTAAGACATCATATTATGTGCACCACCTGTCTTTATCAATGCCTTGTATTTATTCTTGCCCATTGTAATTATTACACTTGGACATTTTATATTCAATATATCATTTAATTTCTCCATTTTATCATTATTTTAATACCAGCAATTATTATTTTAAATATTCTCTTATCACTTATTTTATATTGAGTATGTTTTTAATGAAAAGGTTGTGTTTAATTTTCACGTATTCTTTTCATACAATTGATTTCATTGAAAATATTATTATTATTATTATATATGTATTTTATTATTTTTATTTTATTTTTATGATGAAATATTCAATACTATGACGTGTCCAACTTCTAGTTGCCACGTGTAATTTTATTTTATTTTTATTATTTTTAATTTTCTTGACAAAATTTTACACATCAGGCGTGTCCAACATTTCGTTGCCACGTGTATACAAATTATTATTATTGTTATTTTGCTCACAAAATTTGTTGATTTTCGTTTAATTTATATGCGAAAATTATTTCTCAACAATTTTTTATATTTTAATTTAATGATATATTTTATACATTTATCAATTTTATATACAATATTACTCTTCTCACTCTCGTGATTGAGATTATAATTTTGAGACAATTATATGTACTCACGACTGAATTTTCACAATTTTATTGATTTCTTTCTTTTATCAAATATTTATATATATATATTTTTTTTTTTTCTCACCTCTTGGTTTGAGCTGCTAATTGGAAGCCAATTGTGAATTTTGATCACAACTACAATTTATAATTATTGATTTATATAAATTATTACTCTTTTTTTTTCACCGCGTGGTTTGTGCCACTAGTTGGGAGCCATTTGTGAGTTGCGGTTTTATTTCTATTTAGATTTTTATTTTATATCCAAATTTTACCACAAATTACTTTAATTTAATATTACAAGATTTTAGTTAAATATTTTAAATAAAATCAAACACAAATTTTTAATTTAATATTATTTTAACTATGTATTTTAATATTTAATTTATATGATATAATGGTACAAGATATGCTTTAATGTATGGGTGATGTGGTAAAACCACGTCACCAAAAATATTTATAATTTTTATTTTGCGGACGCACTCGATGGTGGCCGGACTGGAAGTATTTATAATTTTTATTTTGCGGACGCACTCGATGGTGGCCGGACTAGAAGTGCCGTTTCTATCTTTTTCTCTCCCTATCGAGACACACATACAAACATTTTTACACCTAAACTCTCTCCGTCTATTGTCACGGACACTCATACAGACATCTTATACATATATATATTTGTACACGCTACAGTATCAAAAGAAGAAGGTGAAAAATTAGCTTCCAAACATAATATTGAATTTCTTGAAACATCAGCAGTTTTAAATGTTAATATTGAAGAAGCTTTTTCTACTCTTGCCCGTGGTATATACACCAACATATTTCAAGAAATGGTAATAATTTTTTTTCATTATTTAAAAAGGCTTTAATTTTATCTATAAAATTACAATTTTTTATTAATAATTTCTATTCAATTTTAGCATACAATTAGTTTGGAAGAAGACAGTACTTTGGATATATCAAAACCACCGAAAAAACAGAACAAAAAAATTAAAAAATGTTCTTTAATTTAATTTAAAAATTCATTAAATAAAAGATGAATTTATTCAAATGAGTTTTAAAAGAAATAAATAAAAGATGATTTTTTTTTTTTTTTGTATATTATATAATAATTTAAATAGTTGGCTGTGTTGATTTATTTATAAAATATTATAGAGTTTTTTTAGATTTTTTAAAATATGTTTTTAGTTAAAATTAGATTGTGATAAGACAATACTGATAACACACAATAAGTATGTGTGTAGACTCTGTTATATATTGTCGAAAACATTTAGTCAGTGTCTATAAAAACTTCACTGTAAAAATATCACAGCAAATATTTTTAATTTATTAATTAAAAATATCTTAATGCATTTATTTATTTAAAAAATAAATTTACAATATAACTGATTTTTTTTTTCCTCAACTAGTAAGACTAAATTTAAACGTATCGGCTAAGTAAAAACAAAATTTATTATTTAAAATAATTAAGTGTAACAAGTGGAAAAAAAATTAGCATGTCAAATTTAATTATTCCAAAATGCAAAATCGTACTAATTGGAGATTATTCTGTTGGAAAAAAAAGTATAATGTTTTCATTTTCAGAACAACAATTTACACAGCCACATACCAGTATGTATTTTAAATTTATTATCAGAGTTTTAACTGTGTTATTAATTAATGACTCAAAGATAAATATAATATAATAATTAAAAAAAGATAACATTATTCGTGTGTTATAAAATTTATATATAAAAATATTTTTTTATTGTGATTGATGATTTTTTAAAATTTTTTTAGAGTGTAACTATCGTTCACGGATAATCGAGCTTGATGGAGAAAATATCGAACTTCAAATATGGTTAATTAATTTGTTTTTTTACACTTATATGTACACTTTTTTCGCGATGAATACTCAATTCATTATACCACTATCACTAATTTACACTTTCACTTTTTTCGACTCCCCTATGATCACTCAAATAATTAATAACAGACTTCTTAGCATGACCCGGGATGCACCACGTGGAGGTCATGTCTGTTCTAGCATCCCTTATTTAATTATTTAACATAAAATTATTTAAATTATATTTATTTATTTATTTTTTATATTAAATTGAATTTTAGGCATGCATGGATGCTTTCTCTGGTCGCAACAGGTCGCCAGTAAGTTAAAATATATATTAATTTTTCATATGTATATATAAAACAATTTAAACGATTGAATTATATAATTATTTAGGTATACATCTATCAAAAAAAAATATTATAATGATACACATGGAATAATGCTTGTTTATGATGTAACAAATGAAAAAAGTTTTGAAAATTTAGAATACTGGATAAGCCAGATTAAAGATAATGCTCCAGAAGATGTTGTAATAATTCTTCTTGGTTCAAAATGTGATTTAAAAAGAAACAGAGAAGTACCAACAGAAAGAGCTGAACAATTTGCTGATAAATATGGTATTAAATTTTTTGAAATATCATCGAAATTAAATATTAATATGGAAGAAGTTCTTTACTCATTTGCGCGAGATATTTACACCAAGATGAAAGAACAATTAGTGAGTTATAAAAATAATATTTTTATTTTTATTTAATTAATAGTATACCTATATGATATTTTTCTAAGTGATTTTAATATGCTATATTTTATTTTAGGAGATATTAAAGACTTTGCAAAATGACAGTATTATTCCCAATCAACCAGAAAAATTAAAAACTAATTTTACATCAAATTGCACTATTTTTTAATAACAAAAAATTTGTTTATTCATGTATAAGCGAAAAGTAATGATAAATTTAATTTTGAAATAAAAAATATTATTTTCAAGTGGCTTGCTTTTTTTTTTCTATAGAAAAAAAATAATTTCGAAAATTTATCGAAAAAAAAAAAAAAACTTATTTCTTAGAAATGATAAATACTGATAAATTTTTTTTTTATTTTTTAAATTTAGGTAGTTGATTGTGTTGGTTTATTGAAAAAAAAAAAAAAAAACCCATTCTGATATTTTACCGATATGATATTAAGTTTTTAACGACTATTTCTAATGATGTGTCTTTTATCAAAATTAGTGATAACAAAGCTCAGTATGTGTTTGTCGACCCAGGTATAGTGTCATTTTGGACAAGCTGGCATTTCAACGTCTTAAACACCTCATTATAATATCAGTGTAATATTTTTATTTATAAATAAAAAAATACTCCACTCATTTAATTTATTTAACAAAAATAATTTTATAAAATAACTGAATTTTCAACTGGTAAAGTGTATTTTTAATTGTTTGATAAGTGTATTGGGTTAAATCGGTGAAAATAAAAAAAGAAAGTTGAAAAAAAAAACCAATTAATATGTCTAAATTCAATATTCCATTGTACAAGTTGTTATTGATTGGAGATTCAGGTGTTGGAAAAACTTGCATTTTAAGTTCATTTTCACAAAATGGTTACAAAGAAAGTAATTTGTCAACAATTGGTAAATTTATTATATTTTTTTTAATGATTATAAATTTATTTTATTTTTTAAGTATTACTCATGTGATGACTAACAACAGATAAAAAAATATGAAAATTTTGTTATTTCATTTATTTTTTTTTTCCAGGTATCGATTTTAAAGTACGAGTAATCGAAGTTGATGAAAAAAAAGTCAAGCTTCAAGTATGGTTAGTACATTGATTAAATATTTTTTATCAAATTTTATATTATTGTGTGGGTAAAAAAAAAAAATTCAAAGCTACATTTTATTATTCATTCGTATATTAATTCCATTTAATTTTTTTTTTAAAGGGACACAGCTGGTCAAGAAAGGTAAATAATTAATTTACATTATCATTTAAATTGTATTTATTTTTATAAATTAAAAAAAAAAAATCTAATGTTGATTAATTTATATTTAAAATTAGATTCAAAAGTATCACAACAGCATATTATCGTGGAGCACATGGAATAGTACTTGTTTACGATGTAACTGATGAAAAAAGTTTTGAAAATATAAAAGAATGGATGCGTCTTATCAAAACTCATGCTTCAGAAGATGTTGAAAAAATTCTTCTTGGTACAAAATGTGATTTAGAAAACCAGAGAAAAGTAACAACAGAAAGAGGAAAACAATTAGCTGTTGAATGTGGTATGAAGTTTTTAGAAACATCTCCTAGAATGGACATTAATATTGAAGAAGCATTTTATACAATTACCAAAGATATTATTGACAAAACTAAAGAACAACCGGTAAGTTCAAAAATCAATATATTGTTTTTAATTTATAATTTTTATTTATCATACTTTTATATTATTTTAATGTCATTTTTTATTTTTAGAAAAAAGATTTAGTAGTTACTCCAAAAAATGACTTGGCTATTTTAACATCAAAGCCAGCACAACAATTAAAAAAATGGTTTGATACAACATGTTCTATACTGTGATCTTTACCGTCATCAACTCAAATTTACTAAATGTAATTATTCCTGATATTATTGTTATTATTTTTATTAAATATTAATAAATATTATCATTCAAGTAATTTTTCTTTCCTTTTATTTCTGCATGAAAACGTAATAGATGTTATTTATTAATAAAAAAAACTTTATATTGCTGTTTTATTATTTTTTTTTTTAAATAGATATAATTAAATGATTCACCAACTTTATGACAATATTAGTAAGCATGCTTGAATCTCAGATTTAATTCAATGACACATATACAGAAATATTATTTTCCTGTACAACCCACTTAGTCATTAGATCATTCTGTCTTGTGAGCTTTTCGTGTTTATCAAAAATAAATTAATAAATAATAAAAAAGCCCCAATAATATAAATATTTCTTTCATTAATTATATATCAATATACTTGTTCATGTCAAATATATATATTTGAGTCAGGTGAAAAAAAAAAATAGAGGAAAAAAAAGTATCATTAAATTACGAATTTAATATAAATAATATAATTACTATGGAGAAAATAAAAATTCCATTGTACAAAGTACTTTTAATGGGAGATTCTGGTGTTGGAAAAACTTGCATACTAGACTCATTTTTGTGTGATAGTTTTATTGAAAATCATGATTCAACAATTGGTATGATAACGAAAAAAAATAATTGTAAAAATTTAGTTGGTTAATTTGTTTTTATATTTTTCAAAGGTGTTGATTACAAGACAAAAATAATTGAGATCAAAGAAAAAATAGTTAAGCTTCAAATATGGTTAGTTAATTAATTAAATATTTTATATTAAATGATTATTTGATTCTATATTAATTTTTGATTTTGTTTTAGGGACACAGCTGGTAAACAAATGTAAATATTTTATTGACATTATAATTTTAATAATATATCATTTAATTTATATAAATTAAATTTAGAATTAGATTTATGACCATCACATCAAGTTATTTTAATAATGTACATGGAATAGTACTTGTTTACGATATCACAGATGAAGAAAGTTTTAAAAATTTAGATTACTGGTTACGTCTTATCAATGATTGTGCTCGTAATGATGTTAAAAAAATTCTTATTGGTGCAAAATGTGATTTGAAAAATGATAGAAGAGTTACGAAAAAAAGAGGTGAACAATTAGCTGAAAAACATAATATGACATTTTTAGAAACATCTTCTAAATTAGATATTAATAATGAAGAAGCATTTTACTTACTTGCAGAAGATATTTGCAACAATACTCAAGTATTATTACTATTTTTTTTATATATTTAAAATTTAACAAAGTTTACAAAATATTTATTATTTAATTTTACATTTAATTACAGAACATTTTGTGTGAGGCAGATAGCAAAAGTAAAACTTGGAAGTCATCATCAGAATCAATAGATGTAATATATCCATGTGTTTCATTTAAATGTTCTATACTTTAATAATTATATTTATCATCAATGACTGTAAAAAAAAAAAACAAATGATAACATATATTTTAACTACGTTAATATTTTATTTATTCAATTATATATTTTGAAAAATACTTGTCAATAGAATTATTATTTTTGTTGTAGTAAAAATGATGAAATTTTAAATTTATAATTAAATGAGACACTCAATTTTAATTTTATTAAAAAATATATAAATTAAAAATTATCATGATGCATTTTAATCAAGCATTTTTTCAAGTTCCTGATGATCTTCTGTTGTAATATCCTTATCACCATATCCCCATATATTTTTATTATAACTACCATCACCATTTTTTGTTGCTCTATGTTTTATCATTTTTGATGAAACATATTTACGATCATATGCCCATCCAATATTTGCAAATGCATCAATAAAACCAGTTGTTATATTTAATGAATAATCACCAAGTTCACTTGTTTTATAATCCCATGGAAAAACATGATGATAATTATGCCAACCTTCACCAAGTGTTGCAATTGAAACTGTTAAATTTTCAGTTGGTGTTATGTTTCTTCAAAATAAAAAACCAATTATATAAATTATTATTAAAATTGCATCATTGTTAAATATGATAATATTATATTTACTTATCATAAGGTCGTCCACCCCACATGTGTGCAGCACTATTTACAAAAAAAGCCATATTTAATGTAACACAAAATCTAAAATTAAAATTAACCCAAAATGACGTCCAAATATCTTCATTCCAATAATAAACTGGTAGAAAAACAGGTAGTCCAATTGTTAATAAACCAAATAGTGGTATATACAATCTAAAAATAAATAAACAATTTATTAATATTAATTTAATAATTAAGAAATAAATTTATTACCTTTTTTGCCACATGACAATTTGATCAGCATCAAGATCTTTTAAATCAACATTTTTTCTTTTTTCAACAACATCAGGATGTGGTGTCAAAATAAGCCATCCAACATGTGCAAAAAAAAAGCCTCTCTTTAAATTTATATAATAATTATATTCCTGTTTTTTCTTTTGTTTTATTAATAATATATACCTTGACATTGTGAGGATCACTATCTGTTTCACTGTATTTATGATGAACTCTGTGATCAAGTGCCCAAGCATGTACATCTTTCTGTAAAATAAATAATATTAATATCTATTCTAAGTATTTATAAATAATTATTTACCTGTCCAGATATGGTAAATAATATTATGAGAATAAGTCTTAATGGCCATTTAGCTTTGTAAGCTCTGTGTGACCAGAGTCTATGTGCACCAGCCGTGATTCCGAATCCACTTGCATAAACAACAAAAAATGCTGTTATAAAAAAAATAATTAAAATTAATATTAATATAATTTTCTTGGAAATTTAATTATGTTAATATATTTTTAATGAATTTAGTTGTGTTGTTGAAATCATAAAAGGACTTTTAAAAAATCAATTTATCGACGTATATATAAAATTTACTGGGCGTCCGACATCCTGACGCTTATTCTCGTTTTTATTTTATTTTTTTTTTTATTTTCATACTATACATACAAAGTGTAATTGACTTTGTTTATTTTCTAATAACACGAATGTCAACAGTTGAAATATATATACATTAATAATGCAAATTCATATTATCCAAAATATAAAAAAAAAATTCTTTTAAAAATTATCAGATGTACATATAAAAAATGTACTTAGTATCATGAAAAATATTCAGTATGTAAAAACACGCAATTTATATTGATTTACCACTTGTTTTATTTTTTATAAAAAAAAAAAATTCTAATGAATAAATAGAAAAAAAAAAAAAATAATAAACTAAATCTATATATTTGTTTTTTTTTTTTTTTCAATAAAATGATAAAATATATATTTTTCCATAATATATTAATTTAATTAAGTGTTTTTTCTTTACCCCAAAATGATGTAAGTAGTTTTGCCTGTATAAACATGAGATATAATCCATAAATAGCTCCAGCATGGATAAATATTTGAGCAGTAAGATCCAGCCATTTGATTGTTGGTTTATAAAATTGTCTCTCATCATTATTTTCAATTTTTGTTGTACTATTTTCATCTTTTATCATACAATTATTATTTTTTGATGACGGCATTGTTTTATTAATTAAATAATGAAAATAATTATCTCCAAATTTATACTGCCTAGAATAATTTTTTTTTAATCACATATGATAATAGAATATAATTATTTAAATATTCAGTTTAAAATTATTTGAATATTCAGTTACAGTCAAGTGTTAAATTTTATGATAAATTTTTTTTTGCGATAGACACTTGTTGTTGCTGAATGAATAATAAAATTTTAAAATAAATATAAAAATGAAAAATTAAAAATCACACGAGCATCGTGAGAATGAGGGACATGAAAAAAAAAAACATGCAATGACAATTCTGATCCCAGTTATTATCTAAGCCATAATCTAAGATAGCATGCGATAAACGCTATTTGTCTTTTTATGAAAAAAACAAATTTAATTTATCATAAAATTTATTAACAAATAAATCCATTTAAATCGAAAAAAAAACCAATTTAAAAACCCAAAAACTTTTTTATTTTTATTTAATTGACACTTGTTTTAATTTTTTTAATTTTATAAAATTATTTTAGCAAATATTATTAGCAAATGAAAATTAAAATGATCTATATATAAACACAAACAGTAATAATGTAATATGAATTTAAAAAATTTAGTTTTCTTTTTATTAATTAACATACCTGAAAAATATTGCGAAAAATATTAGATAAATTTAAAAATATATATTTGATGAAATTTTTAAATAATATAGAAGTGAACTGTACTGTACTGAGTCACTAACTCATGTGAAAGTGAACATACACCTATTTTTCTTTTATCTTGCGAGCCAAGTTAACGTCCTGCGCAACAATTCGATTATGTACAATATACCACACAAAATATTATAAGGCTCGCATAGCTAAATAACATCACATGAAAAAGACTAATTATTTTTTTGTTAATTTGTTATTATTATTCTTTAAGAATTTTATATATAAGTATAAAATTTCGAATTTAATGCAATGACTCATACAGAGATATATCAATTTTTTTTAATTACTCTTTAACGACTTGAGATAAACTCACTGAGTCATGAATTTATATGTTAAAATTATTTGAGGAAATGTCCAACAAAACTAGTCATTATCAAAATGTTTGTGATCATTTTCAAGTTTATCCAAATTAAAGCTTCACAAAAAATATACTTGTCATCATAAAAAATAAATCACAAAAATGGAATATCTCTTCAATTAATTAAGCAAATTACTATATTTTTTTATTAATAATTACTAATTGAATCATACTCAATCAAATTACAATTTAACATAATTAAAAATAATAAATTTTTAATTATCATGGCAAAGTTAAGTATTCCATTCTACAAAGTGATTATTATTGGAGATACAAGTACTGGAAAATCTTGCTTGCTTAACTCACTATTAAGTGAACAATTTAATGAAGAAGAACTTCCAACAATTGGTATGTTTTTTGTATATAAATTATTAATATAATAATAAATTTATTTGATTATTAATGTCGTCTAATGAATCTGTCATGGGTTTTAATGTTTTTTAATTTTTTTCCTTTTTTTCAGGTGTTGATTTTAAGGCAAAAATGATAGAGATCAATGGAACAATAATCAAGCTTCAATTATGGTTTGTTTATTGATTAAATATTTTTTATCAAATTTGTATATTCTAATTTCAACTAATTTTTTTTTCGTTTTTTTATATTTATAGGGATACAGCTGGTCAAGAGAGGTAATGAAATTAATTTACATAAGTATTTAAAATGTATTTGTTTTTCTAAATTAAAAAAAATCAATCTAATGTTGATTAATCTATATTTAAAATTAGATTTAGAAATGTCACAACAGCTTATTATCATGAAGCAAAAGGAATAATTCTTGTTTATGATGTAACAAATGAAAAAAGTTTTGATAATATAATAAATTGGCTTTCTCTTGTCAATGATCGTGCTCCTGCTGATGTTAAAAAAATTCTTCTTGGTACAAAATGTGATATAGAAAATAAGAGAAAAGTACCAAAGGAAAGAGGCGAACAATTAGCTGCAAAGTATAAAATGAAATTTTTAGAAACATCTTCTAAAATGAATATTAATATTGAAGAAGCATTTTTCTTACTCGCACGTGATATTTACATCGCCGAAAACGAAGTAAAATTTGTGACATATAAATATCACAATTTTTTTTTTTAAATTTATATATAATATCATTGACTTTTTAATATATTAATCATTTAATTTCAGGATATTGTATTGAATACTTCAACGAATGATCGCAATATTTTACTGCAATCATCATCAAAAAAAAAAAAAAGGAAATGTTTTCTATGCTGTACACTGTGTTAATAAATGTAAATTAAATCAATTTTTAAATTTACAAACACACATTTTGGACTAATTTTTTCTGTTGAATGAATAAATATTTAATATTTAAAAACTTCAAATAAAATTAATTCATAAATTTTAAATGTATGTGAAGAGATTTAAAAAAATCAAATTAAATATTTGTATAAGCAATAAAATCATACACATAAATTAATTTGGGTCAAATGATAATGATGATGATCATTATATAAAACAAATTTAATTATAAAATATTTCAGTTGTAAAAATGTATTCAATAATTAAACTACCATTGCTAATATATTTATTAATTGAATTGTGTTATGGAAAACCACCATCAAAAATAGTTGGTGGTGTAAATTCACAACCTGGTTCTGTACCATATATTGTATCATTAACTGTTGCCAAGACAAATCAACATATTTGCGGTGGTAGTTTAATTAGCCTACGTCATGTTTTAACAGCAGCTCATTGTTTTGCTGATGTTAATGATGTTGAATCATTACGTAAAATAATAATTCGTACAGGTTCAACAAATCATAAAAAAGATGGTGAAAATCATACTATTTTTAAATTATTAAAAAATGCTGATTTTACATCAGGATCAGAAAATAGATGGAGAAATGATATTGCTGTTGTTGTTGTAAGTTGTATTACTCATTTAAATTCAATTATTCATAAATAATATCATCTAGATTAATTAATATTTATATTATTTACAATAAAGCTAACCGATTCTATCAAACCAAACTTCTATCAAGCACCAATTTCATTACCAACTGCTCTAACACCACCAAGAGTAGTTGGACAAGTAAGTGGCTGGGGTCAACTATCAAAAACCAGTGAATCTTCAATAATTTTACAAACACAATTTACAACAATAATATCTAATTCAGAGTGTAGTGCTAGAAGTTCTGCGCTTGTTCTTGACACTCAAATTTGTGGATACAATGCTATAGGAGCTGGTTTTTGTATGGGTGACAGTGGTGGACCACTTGTTTACAATAATGAAATTGTTGGAATTGCATCATTTACAATTCCATGTGGTACTGGAATGCCAGATAAATATACAAGAGTTGATAAATATTTAGAATTTATTTATAAAGCTATGCAAATGTAAATATTATTTTAAAATAATAATTATTATTATTAATCAAAATCTTCAATATTAAATTCAGCTTGTTTTGTTACTTGGGTAACATTTGATGGAACGACATTGATATTTTGTAAATTTTTACATATTTCATCTAATTTATCATCAATTTTTCTGTTATTAATTTTATCAGAAAATTCACGTAACTCTTGATTCATCTGTAATTTATTGATACATTAATTTTATAAAAAAATTGTATTAAAATATATTTAATAAACTTACAAATGTGTCTGGTGTTTTTGAAGCTGAAAAATTTATTGGCGTCTGTGCTAATATTGCAATAGCTAATTTTTGTTTAATTTCTTCAAGCTCATTTTTATCTTGATTACATGATGTTAAAACTTGTTTACTAATATTTTCAATTTTTCCATAAATATCTGTTACATTTTTAAATGAACATCTTAAATACTCTTGTTCTTTTTGTAATTTTTCAAGATTGCTTAAAATAAAAATAACAATGATTATAATTAGTTGAATTAACAATTAAATAAATATATTCATTACCTTGACATTATTGATTGCAAATGTAACAATTGATTTCTCAATTCAATAACAGAATTTTCCATTGATTGATTGTGAATATTTTTTTCAGATAAATTAGCCTCAAGAATTTCAATTGTTTGTTGTAATTGTACATTTTCTGTTTTCATTATTTTAACTTGATCAAGAAGATGTTGACGTTCAATTTTTGATGTTTGATAATTAATTTCAAGTCTAGCACGTTCTGATTGTCCTCTTATTTTTTCATTATCAAATTGTGTTATAACTTGTACAGTATTATTAAGCTCTTGTTGTAATTTATTTGTTGTTCTTTTTTCATTTTCAAGTGATATTTGTAATTTACATACTAAATTTTGTGATTCTGTTAATTGTTCACGTGATTTATCCAATGCATTCTTTAAAAACAAATACAAAATTACATATCATTTTATTATGATAATATTATTGCTATTAATATATAGTAAATATACAAACACTTTTAAATTGCAGCTGTGCTAATACTTGACGTAGTTTTGTTTCTAAATTAAAAATATCAGAATAATCTTCCAGACAATTTGACATGTTTTCCATTTTTTATGATGTAAAATCACACTTAATAATAATAATAATAATAATAATAATAATAAATACTTAAATAAAAAACATTGGTTAAATATAAACCAATCAGAACGCAGTAAAAATTATTTGAGATAAAAAAAGCAAAAAATATATTTTTCAGTAAAATACAATAATTAAAAATTACAATAATATATACAATGATTTTTAAAAATAAAATTAAAAATTAAAAATTAATCATCAATTGCTATCCATAAATTGGATATCCGATAAAAGTAAAACTGAGTTGGGTAATAATTTTGGTTGTGGACTTAAAACAGTTATTGTTTGCTTATCAACATCAACTTTGGTCCTGAAAAATAAAAAATAAATTTATATTAATTAAATGAATTAACAAATATAAAAATATATATTAATTATATAGTTGATAAAAAAACTTACACGCATACAAATCCAGCAACATTTGTTTGGACAACATCATCCTCTGGTGAATCAGCAAATGATACTGATAATAAATGATGTAATAAATTTGGTCCTGGTGTAACAGCAACAAGTTTTGTTAAATTATCTTCAGCTTTCATACCAAGTGGCATACATGATGCTGGTAATACAGGTGCACCAATTTTATATATTTTAGCATCAGACCATTTAATATCAATATTATGTGGATATAATGGTGTTTTAATACCATAAAAATATTCTCTAACTTTTTGATCTCTTGATTCAATTCTAAATTGTTGACTTCTTGATACAACACCACCACTTTTTGGTAAAAATACAACTTTAACAAATTCTGGCATATCTCTAACAAGTTCATTATATAATCTTTCTTGATCAAGTACAAGTATTGCATCAACTTCAAGTGCTTGTGCAGCATGTGTTAATAATTTATAACCTTCACCATTTATCCAACCACATGTATTTATAATAATACCAGATGCACGTGCTTTTTTATTACCTTGTAAACGTTCAGAACATACTTCAGCTAAACGTGATACAAGTAAATTATATAATGTTGTATTTGCACTTGGTGTTTTTTGACCATAATGAAATACAAGTGGTGCTTGTTGACTAAAACCTTCAACAATATTTGATGGTCTTTCAACAAGTAATGCACTCATTGTTCCTGGTATTGCTATTTGTCCTTGTCCAACATCAAGATCAACAAATATTGGACGTCGTCCAATTCGTACAGCATAATTTAATAATATTCTACTTAATGTTGATTTACCAACATCATTTGGACCAACAACCATTGTTATTGGACCCTTAACATCATTTGATTTTTCAGCAGCTTCACGCATTCTTTCCATTGCTGCATGTACATTTAAATATATACTCATTGGTGTTTCTTTTGCAATATATATAACATCTGGTTTACCAATTAAATCAAGTGTACAACCTTGCCATGAATATACAGCTATTTTAGCACCAGATCCAAATTCATATTTTTTACCTTTTACTAATTCTGTACCAAAAACCTCGGCTTGTCCAGCTTTTAGCTATAAATAAATAATTAAACAATAATTAATACATAAAATTTTATTAATAACTAAATATTTTAAATTTAAATAATTTTTTTTACTCACTTCTACAACAGTCTTTTCATTTTTACTCTCAATCTCAAAACGTAATTCACAATCTGGATCAAGTTTGTATTCTTTACTGACAGATTTTTCTTCAGTCATTTTTTAAAAATTTATTTATTTAACTATAGTTTATATTATATTAATTATAATAATTTGTGGTTTTTTTGTGTAATTGTTATTCCACTGACATGCAACTGACAACTGTCCAGTTTGTTATTGTAGAATGTTGTAGAATGTCGACGATGTACGTAACCTAAAGACCTTAGGGTTTAGACTGGTTTAGACAAGCACCCGTATTTATTCACAGGGCCAAGAAGACTAGAGACCTCTGCTTCTTGCACAGGACATTACAATTTAGGGCTTTTTTCATCCACCAGTGGCGCTTGTGGAGCTTTTATATATAGGTATTTTAAAATATTCTTGTATAACTTTCTATTTTTTTAACAATAAAAATAGTTTCAGATTTTTTAAAATTGTTGTTTTTAATTATTTCAATTAATTGCCAACAATTGCCAATTATTAGTAATAACTATTATATACTAGTAATATATATGCACACACAAAAGCTTTACAAGCGCCGCCAGTGGAGGAAAAAAGCCCTAAATTGGAATGGTTACGTTTACACTGCTGTTCTCTCTCTCTCTCTTTCTCTCTTTTTCTCTTTTTTTTTTTTGTCCAGAAACGCCATGACAGTTAAAAATATACCGCGAAATATTTAAAAAGAAAAAAAAAAAACCCATTAAATAAAAAAACAATTCTAATTTAATTTTAATTATTATTTATATAATATATTTAAAAAAATAATTGAAAAAATTGAAAAATTGCTAATACTGACAATTTAAAATTCCTGTGTTAAAAGTAGTCAAAATTAGTCTAGGCTAAGTTCTAATTTATCTCATTATTATCATTATTGCCGAATATTAAGCGTCACCATTTTAGGAACCGTTATTTTAGATGATAACAATAATATCAAAATATCAAATAATATTATTAATCTGTAAATTTGGGTGTGTACTGTGTCACGGTGTCATCGTCATGATGCGTCATTAATAATTACTCATTGGTAAACAAAGTTTGTGTAACGAATTGAGTTTGTCATCTTATTGATTTCGATTTTTAATTATAAAAAAATAAAAGGTAAATAAAAAATTTAACTTAATACAAAATTTATAAATAAGCATTAAATTAATTGAAAATTAATATATTTATCAGGCATTGTGTGACGATATCGTCAACAACATTACAATGTACGAAATGGATTCACCATATCTCAAGGCGATCCAACAAATACCAGGCAAGACACCTGGTGAAAAATATCAAGCACTTAATTGCATTGCCAAGAAACTCATTGATGATACAATGGATATTGATGATAATGGTATAAAAAATGTAGAGGTTAAAAGTTCAGCTGAACTTCCAGAGTGTCTTGTACCAATTGTTAGTCTTGAGGTGGCTAAAATTCTTCACCAACCTGATGGTATTTTGGCTGGACTGAAATCTGATGATGCCCTCATCAATGATCGTGCACTTAAAGTCAGGTGGTTCTTTGATGGCAGTAACAAAGACATTACAAATAGCCAATATTTCAAGAATCATGTATTTCCTTATGTCTCATTGACTGTTCGCATTAAAATTATCAGGAACTTGGGAAAATATTTAATGTTGTCGAATAAACAAAGTGTTGCTGAAGAATTTTACAATGAATTAAAAGAGCAGTATGATGAAAAAACAGTTAGACCTCTTGGTTTTGCTTGTGGAGAAAGCTTTTTTCGTAAAATCACCAGTGAATGGAACGAATCACTCAGTATTAGTGAGCTTGAAATTATTTATCCTCGTTTTCCAACTTATGTTATTGAATTATTGAAAAATAAACCATTTAAATACATTAAATTTTTACCAAAGTTACTTAAAAATCATGCTGACAGTTTTGTTGATATTATCAAAACAATGAAAGGCTATTTATCAATTGATCTGACAAACAAAAAATCAGAATTTTTATTTAAAAATCAACGTAGTGCTTTATTAGAAAATGCAAAGTTATTTATAGATATTATGAGCATTGAACAAATAACAAAAAAGCTAACTAAATTGGAATTTAAACAATTTTATAAACAACTATTTCCTGAAAAATATGAAGAATTTTCTTTTAACACATTCTATGAATATTTAAAATACTATCCAGAAGAAGAAAAATTAAATCTTATGCTGTCAACATTTGAGGATCTTTATGGAAAAAATTTATTGGATTGTGATGATTTTATAACACCTCAACTGTTACGTTTATTAAAACCTGAGCAAAGAATTAAAATTGCAAGAAGAAAATTAGAAAAAACAGATAAATCATTTGAACCAAGTGATATTGAATGTGCATGGGTATGCTACTTGCCAACAGATGAATCAATTCCAATAATTACTGAAAAAATATCAAAAACATCAGATAGTACTGTACGTGGTCAAAATTTACAAAAATTAATGTACACATGTAGTGTCAACAAAGATCATGATGCTCTTCTTAAGGTATTGGAATATCTATTCATGCGACACAAAAATGAAGAATATTATATAATTCCAAGACTTTTACATAGACTAAGTGATGATTTTGATGTTAAAAATTTGCCAAAAGAGCATTTAATTGTTGTTGATAAATTTTTAAAATATTTAAACATCAAAGAAAAACTTAAGCTACGTCCAGAAGTAAGTTCAGTTTTAATTTGTGATTTAATTTACTCACAATTAAAACGTAATGAAGATATCAGTGAATATATTAAGCTTTACATTGAGATTAATAATTCAGAAAGATTAAATATTCTTCATGATTACCCGGAATATGAAAGAAAATGCTTGATTGAATTTATAACACAATTATGCATGGAAGATGAGCTTGATAAATCACCATCAACAATTAATAGTATGTTGAGAAGTATGTATGATTTCAATAAAAGAAATGCCAAGTCTAAAATTCAGCTGGAAAAATTGAGCATAAGAAATTATCCAAAATTGTTTGAAGCTGTTAAATCAATTGTAACACGAAAAACTGATGGAAATTTTGCTTGGGAAAAAAATCTAGTTGATATGTATTTAAGACAAGGAGAAAATGATCTTTATCTTGCCTGGTTTGATCAAACAAAAACACCTGAAAAAATTGAATTTAATGATTCAAATGTCATTAAATTATTGCAAAAAACACCAGAAAAAATTATACAAAATTGGAATGGATATTTTGATGAATGTAAAAATAAAATTAAAAGACATAATCTTGCTCGTCGTTTTCTTAGTTATGCTAGATGGCATCAAGATTTACCAATAATATTTGCAAATAAATGTCTTAAAGAGCTGGAAAATAAAGAAAATACTGATGTTTATAAAAATCTTTATGTTCTTGCTGTCTTATATGATGGTTCATCATATGAAAAATTATTTACATCATTTATACCAGAATCAAAAATACTTGATTTAAAAGACAACAAAACAAAAGAAGAATATACATTTAATTGTTCAATATTATGGTCATTGAATATTGTCAATCCACCAGTATCATTTTCACCAATTCTTCAATTTTGTGAAGGTGATTATGTTCACAAAGCTATCAATACTTTAAACAATGTTGGTCGTCGTGTTCCTGTTGATAAAGTTACATCATTTTCCAAGACTCTTGTAAATAAAAAAGTATCTGTTAAAAAACATGGTATCAGATTATTCTGTGAAGTAGCCAGTTATGATCAAATTCAAGAGATGATGATGTATCTCTGGGATAAAGAAAAACATATATCAATTCGTCAAGTTTTGTATCAATTTATATCTAAATTATTTACTGATGCACCATCTTCACAAAGTTGGAGCTTGATACAAAAATGTATCACTGATGTCAAGCTTGAAGATTATTATTTTGATAATATATTTGAAGTAAATAAAGTCTCTGTTAATTTTGTTGAACGTTATGTTTCACTGTTGCTTGAGACAATTAAAAGAATGGAAAAAACAGACAATGAATTTGTCAACAAAAGTCAAGGATATGTAACTGGTATTTTGAGCTATTGTTCATCTTTATCAGAAGAATTCCATCAACATATATTGAAAAATTATTTCGCTAATTTTTCAAGACCAGATTACTCTTTGTGTGGTAGTATTCATCAATATGTAATCAGCCAATATCTTGGTGAGGCAGATGACAAGCTCCAGTCAAGATTAAACTTTTTAACTGATTTGATTTTAAATGCTATTAAGACATACTGGAATGTTCATTTTAATTATGATCCAAATGCATATCCAGTCAACTTGTGGGTTTGCATATTAATAAAAAATATTAATTGTTGTATACAACAAGATGTTAAAGTAAAAACTGCCAAGATTGTGCTTGATACCTTGTTGACAGTTTTAAAACCAGAACAACTTGGAACTTCATACTTGGTTTTGATCTACATTGCTGTATTTGATGATAAAGAAAAATACTCAACTGATGAAATATCCAAAAAGCTTGTCCAGCTTATTCCATCATTGGTTGAAATTTATTCCAGTGAGCTAATGCCTACAATTGTTCGACACTTTAAAAATCATATGAAAAATGTGTCTCTCAATAAATTAGATATTATTGAGAAACTTATTTTAAATGATGATAAAAATATTCTACTCTTTGCAAGTACACTATTATTTGAATCGTCTGGTTACGATGAAAATGAACAATATTTTAAAATTATTGATACATTAAAAATGAGTAAACATCCAGCTATTGTAATTCCAATTATTGATAAACTCAACAATAAATATCCAGCTAAAAAAATCAACAAGTCTCAGGAAGAAGATTTATCATCAGAGGAAGAAACAAATTAAGTGATTAAAAATTATCATTAACTTCGGTCAACTCAACCAGTTTTAAGTAAATAATAATATATTATGAAAACCTAATTACAAATTGATTTTTGTATAATGTTTTTACAAATTAAAATTTTATTCTCTACAGATTTTATATATTTAAAATACTCTTGTAACTTTTTATTTTTTTAACAATAAAAATAGTTTCAGATTTTTTAAAATTGTTGTTTTTAATTATTTCAATTAACTGCCAATTATTATTTATTATTAACAATTAATTAATAATAATTATTATTATTTATTTATATAAGTAGGTTAAAAAGAAATTTTACTTACCCTCAGAGCCAAGTCATTATAGTTAATAATAATTTAAACCATTTTCCCTTCAAACGTATTTTTTTTTGACAACAACAGTCAACAAATATTGGATGCACATGCACCACATCAAAAAAATCTTGCTCCAAATGCTTGTCAAAGCATGTTTTAATTATTGTTAAATAGTTAAATACATATTATAAAGTGAACAATGGCAATGTGGACAAAAGTATTATCTGGTTTTGATTCCGAAGATGAAACAGTTAATTTTGGTGCTAGAACTGTTGCTGAAAATGATGGAGCAATTTATGAAGCATGTACTCGTGCAACAATACAACCAGATAATAAAAATGATATTATTAATAATCCAAGAGTAATAGCATCATTTTGGCATTCAATGATGTGTATTGCTGTTGATAAAACAATAACAATATTTTCTGATGAATCATGTCAAGATATCATAACAATTCTTGGCTTTGAATCAATTGTGACAGCATATTGTTTGTCATCAGATGGACAATTTATATATGTTGGTATTGAAAATGGTGAACTTCATGCTTTTAATTTATCAATGGGTGGTAGACAAATATTTAACATTGATTTTATTGATAAATATCAAAGTGAATATATTATACAACTGGTACTGCATGAAACTCATGAAAATAATGATCTTACAATAATTACAAAAGATGGTAAAATGTTTAAAATAATTAATATTGATAATAATTATTTAAATGATCAAAGTATCAATGATGATGATAATCATCATCATGAAATTGATATAAAATTTATTTGTGAACTATCAAAATTAAATGGTGCTATATCAAGAAATAATCATTCAACAGATAATTATTTAAATATAACATTTGGTGATAAATTAACAATATTACCAAAAAATATAACATCCAATATGTCTAATTTAAATTATAAATTTAAAAAAATACAATTTTTTAATAATTATCAATCAGCAATTTGTCTTAGAATGGATGGTAGTTTAAATATTCTTTGTTTACAAACATTGTTATCAAGAAAAATATGGAAAAATTGTATTGATGATTTTATTAGTATTAAAGAAGATTTAGAGGGTCCATATCATATTTTAATATTAATGAAACCAGATGATATCACAAATAAAAAAAAATTACATTTATTATCATTTCCAGATTTTAAAATTAAATTTACAATTGTCGTTGAAAATACAACATATCTTGTTGATATTATTAATAATAAAACTGATAATGAAAATTTATTATTTTTAGAGGGTATTAAAACAACAAATGAATATGTTGATTTAATTAGAATTAAAGCAATTGAAGAGAGTATACCAGAATTACGTTTACAAAGATTATTAAGAAAATATAAATTTAATGAAGCATTAGATTTTGCATTGAAATTTAATCTTGATTGTGAAATTGTTTATCATGCTGAGGCAATGATGTTGATGGAAAAATTAAGACCAAGATTACAGTCAAGTGAAAAAATTGATGTTGATATATTTATGACAACACTTGATAAAATTAAAGATGTTAAATTTATATATGAATGTTGTAATAATGCAATGACAAAGGATTACAAAGATACAAGAAAACTTTTGGTTTATTCAAGACAAAGAATAGTTGATTATGTTAATGATAAAAATATTCAAGATAAACTAAATGAAAATCTTTCACAACTTCTTGCTACTGTAAGTGATACACTTAGAAAATTAGAGACATTTGAAATGATACATAAAGCTGATGTTATAAATGAAACATCAACTGATGAATGGATAAAATTTTCACGTGAAAATTTACTAAAAGAATGTATGGAATATTTATCAAATAGTGAATTAAATTCAGCATCATTAATATGGACAAGACACATGTCAAGTATTGCATCAATTGTTACAAGTGAAACAATAATTGATATACTTGCTGCAATACCAGAAAATCTTAGTCCTGATGAATTATGGCCATGGCTTATACATTTTATTCCATCAGTAACATCATTAATACCAAATGGTCTATCAGAAATAATTAATTGGGGCTATAAAAAAACTAAAACATTGGAAAAATATCATCGTGATTTATGGCCAGATATTGGTCTTGAATTTGCTAATGGTTTTATAAATATATTACAATTTGAAGAAAATAATATTTATTATCAATTTCATCAGGAATATACAAATAAGAATTCACAATTACAAAGACTCATGTTACTCATACAAGCAATGAAAGATTTACGTGATTTAAAAACAAATTATAAAATATTTTTACCACTTCATACATATCTTGGTAATTCAACAGATGTTATACATTTATTATTAAATAAAGTTAACATAAATGAATTACCAAATTTATTAGATAATTTTTTACATGTTTATATGTTAAATAATTCATTAAAAAATGATCATGTATTATCATCATATGTACAAAATATATTAAAAAATTCAAAAGGTTGGTGGTTATGGGAAAAGGCACCATGGGATAAACGTTTAAGTATTGTTATAAATTATATTCATAATATACAAAATCGTTTACAACAAACACTTGAAGTATTAAAAAGAGCACCAGTACCATGGAGTGATGAAGTTAAATTACTTGCTGAAAAAAGTTACAATTATGATCATCCACTTGTTGCTAAAATTCGTATAGAAAGTAATTCAGTTGTTGTTAAATTAATATTAAAAAAATATAGATATGCACATATTGGTTTATCATCAAGATTTTTTTCATATATTATTAAACAAAATAGATCAACAATGATTGATGATATTATTGAATTAACTAAAATGAATAATACAACAAGATTCAATGTTTTTTCTGAATGTGTTAATTATCATTTAACACAAGGTAATATTGATTTATCAATTAATATTATTGACAGTGTACCAAGTGATATTTGTATTTATATTTGTGAACATATTATTAATGTATTAAATACAAAATTAAATTGTTTATTAAATCCTCATTTTGTTGATGAATCAATTGATAATTATATAGAAATATTGGGAACAATTGAAAATCGTTTAATCAAACATTTAAATGATAATCATCGTTCAATTGAATGGAATGATACAATAAAATTAATTCCAATTTTACGTATTCTATATAAATTAAGAAAAGAATTTGATATATTTATTAATATCAATGATTATTACATAAATAAAGATGAAATATTTGAAAACTGGATTGAAAAAATTGATGATACAAATTTTGATGATAAAAATTTAGATATTATTTATAAAAAAATATGTAGATTAACAAATCTTCTTGACATATCAAAATTAACTGGAATTTATTATTTTTATAAAATTAAAAATAATCCATATATATTAAAATACATAATTTTAAAAAAATTAAATAATTATGAATTAACTAATGAATTTAAAGAATTTAATAAAATATGTATTGAAATATTAAAAAAAACATAAAATAATTTAAATTTATCAAAATCATTAAAAAAAATGTCATCAAAAAATATAGCATATTGTAAATTAAATGAATTGGAAAATGGATTATTATGTAATTTACAAATTGATGCTTATAATGAAGCTGTTGGACAGCTTGTTGATGATGATGATTATGATGAAGAAAAAGAAAAAGAAAAACAAGAAAATTTACAATTAACAGCAACAACTAAAAATTGGTATTTGTATAAAATTTATAAAGATGCATCAATATCACCAGGTAATATATTACTTCCTCTCTTAAGTGATTTATTTATAATTATAAATCATTATAAAAATAAAATTGATTATAATTTACAATATTCAATAAATGAAATAAATATTATCAAAGATTTAAGTAAAAAAATATCAATAAATGCTCAAGCAATACAAAATGAACATCATGATTTTGCTTTATTAAAAATAATAACAAATATATCAATTATTTTATCATCACTTGTACCAAGCATTGATGATATAATACAAGATATACATGATGTATTAAATCATTGTGTTATAATGATGCTTAAAAAAGTAATTGTAAGTATTAATTTTGATGTACAACTGGGTCTTGTTTGTTTGCTTATGATACCACATGATAATTCATTAAAAACACTTGGTTTAATATCAAAATTACATCAAGCTGATTATAAACGTGATCGTATTATTAAAGATTTAGGCTATGAGTATTGTCGTTTAACGAAAAATTATCAACAAATGGAAGAATTTAATATGATGAAAATACGATATGAATGGGCAAAAAGATTGGCAAATTATAAAATAACATACAGAGAAATAATGAGTAATGATGTTGATATTAAACATGATATATTAAGAAGAATAATGTCATCAAATGAAAATAATATTATTGATACACTTAATGATTATTGTTTAAGCTTTGGTTTTGTACGTGATGATGTTTATTTAGCATATCTTGAATCATTACTATGCTCATGGGAACCAAAATATATAATAAATAATCAAAATGGTCAAAAAGAGCCAATAATTGATGATAATGATGTTAAAAATTTAACATATCAATGTAAAAAAATTGTTAATAAATTAACAACTGAAATTGATATTAAAAAATTTTTTTTTGATATATTAAAAAAAATTAATTATTATCATTATGAAATATTTTTAATAATTTATGATTTATCAGATGAAAAAAAAATTGATACAACAAGTTATTTATTATTTTTAAAAAGTTATATACGTATTAGTGAACCAACAAAAATTGAAATTGATGAATGGTCAAATTTTAATCAAGAAAATCAACCATTACCAAAATATCAAAATGGCGTTTACCATATTTACCAAAATTCACACATTTTAAATTAATACAATCTGAAATAAATTTAAAAATTATGATAAATGGTTAACAATATCACGTATTAAATATACCAGTATTATAATATATGTTCTAATGCAATTAAAGCTGGTGTCGATGGTGCATCAAAACAATTGATATTAATAATATAAATACATGGTCAATATATCCACGTAATAGTGGACTATTAAAGATATTAAAAATGTATAAATTGTATGAAAATACCAGAATCATATACTCACGCAACAGCAGCATTGTATTATGCTGTAAATTATATGCCACCAGGTGCTGATCAAGTTGAAGCAGCTAAAGAATGTTTTTCATATATTAATAATTTACCAGAAGGTACAATTGATATTGATAATGATAAACGTATTAAAATTGAAAATAAATATCGTAAATATACATCAAAACATATATTACATACCTATGGTCTTGGTGATGATAAATATTTAAATCTTGTTGATTATCCAGAACAACTTGTACGAGCATTGTATTATGATAAAACAATACCAGAACGTTATAGATGTGCAACTAAAAATCGTCCAGATATTAATTCATCAGTTAATGATTTAGGAAAAGTATTTAATATTAATCTTGTTAAAATAAGATTAGAATTACTTGAAGAATGGTTACAGCCAGATACTGGTGAAATAAAAAATGATAGTATAACTGTTGCTGGTATTTGTCAAGATGATACATCATCATCATTAATTGATACATTTACATTTGATGATAATTTATTACGTGCATGTTATATAATTAGTTGTGGTGATCATGAACAGTTTATTGGTCATTTAATAACAATGGGACTTACTGAAGATTTTCATTGTCCTGGTGTTAGATATCGTGCATTACGTGTTGTACAATCAATAACTGATGAAAATACAATTCAAGAATTATCAAAAATTAATTCATCAACAATGAATGAATATCTTAAATCATTACAATACTTAACTGATTTACAACGTCTTGGAATTGGTTATTCAATTAGTGGTTTTGATTCATGCTCTAAAGAAAAATTAATACAAGTACTTATTAGTAATCAATATTGTTGTTCAAGATCATTAAGACTTGTACCACAATTATTTATTGATTATCATATTGATAATTATGAACTGTTAAATTTAACATTATTAAAAATGGTTAAATTATCATTAATTAAAAGCTAAAAAACATTAATTATGATTGGTACAACAATGGATCGTATTGTTAATTATTCTGGTTATATTGATGCATCGCAAATTATTATATCTGAATCATTTAATACAATTGATTCAAAATATCAACAAAATTTAATTGATTCATGTATTGAAACAGATTACTACATACATGTCCAGTTGTTAATAAACTTAAATTTTTTGATATTATTCATTCATGTTTTCGTGCTCAACAACCTCATTTTGCTGCTGCATTATTACCATTTGTTGAAGACACTGATAAACAATTAATTTTAAATGAAATATCATTAAATTATCATGACATTGATAGTGTCATTAAAAAACTCAAAAAAATAGAAAAAAAAAGAATTGTTCGTCAAGTAAGTTACTTAACATAATTTACCTTTAATTTTAATTATAATGTTTGTTTTATTTTTGTTTGTTTTTTATTTACAGTCTATTATGATGTTGGAGAAAGCTCATTACTCATCAGCTACTGGGTTCCAAGAGTCTTCATAATTTTCAATTACTAAATTTTTTTCTCTCAACATTTTGACTTTGTACATGTTTTCATGAGTGTTTGCATCGAGTATCTTGATTCTTGTTACAACAAGAAAATCTGGATTCTTTGGACTTGGTCCCTGAATCAAGTCAATCACATCATCAATTCCAATCTGTAATATATATTCAGTTTAAATAAAACAAATACTTTTGATAATTAAAATATAAATATAATATTACTTACTTGTAAACCTTTTTTTGGTACTTTGTAACCATTTATTCGTAGTTTACTATCATATAAAATAGTTTCAGCTTTTCTAAATACAATTAATAATTTAATTATTAAAAAAATGATTGTAATTTTTTATCAAAATTTTAGATAAGAATAATATTTACGCTCGAGAAACTCCAAATCCACCTTTGACAATTGCATCAATTCTCATTGAATTAACAATTGGAGTAATTATTTTAGCATTTCTATTATTTGCTATCATTTCTCTAATTTCAGGATCTACCTTGTCCTCGTCATCATCATCATCGCCATCATCACTATCATAATTTTTCTAAAACAATAAATAAACAAATTAAAATCAATTCATATTCAAAATATTTATCATTACCTTTGATTTTTTGTTGGATGCCAATCTTATCTGTGTTGTTTTATTGAGGTTATGCTTAACATCAAGTAAATTATTTGATAAATATAATGGTATTTTTGCTACATTTACGTGACATGATGATTTATTAAATAAATCTAATTTCATGCTATGAATATTTCTAGCATAATTAATTATCATGCCCTTTTCAAAGTTGTTTATTATTCTTGATAATATTTTACTTGCCATTGTCAAGACGTGTTTTCACTCAAACGACAAACAAATGATTCCAAATTTTTATCAATGAAGCCTTTTTTTTTTTTTTAAAGATAGAGAACAATAGAGAATAACACCCTTGTTTATTTTTCTTTTCTAAAATTGCAATAACTAATTCATAAATATTTTTTACAAAATTAAATTATCAAACATAGCTAATTATATTTTTAAAATTAAAAGAAAAAAAATATACATACAATGTTACTGTAGAATTAACAATTATCAATAAAACAAACAACAATTATATTTTTATTATTTTATATTTATTTAATTTTCGTTTGTTTTTTTCTCTCGCGTCAACAGTCACGGTGTCACATATCTTTATTTATCCAATTAATTATTGGTATTGAATAGGTAATATTAGAAGATAATAATAATAGCAATAAAATGTAATAAGAATTTTACCATCTTATCATCTAACATGATAAGTAATATTGGTAATTTTTTTTTTTTTTCTTTCATATAATATATTTAAATTTTTTTTTTTTTTTTTTCGTTTTTTATTTATTTATTATTATATTTTTAATTATAATTTTTTTAATTTGCTGGGTGTCAATGAATATAGGTAGCAATGTAATTTAATGTGGTGTCTAAAAACAACGCTTTCGTTATGCCAGTTTCATCAACTACTACAACTAAATTTATTTATTATTATTAATATTAATATTATTTTTTTTTTTTTTTATTAATCATAATTTCAATTTTTATAATAATCATTCAAATATATCTTTTTAGTTGCTTCATCATAGACGTGAATAAATATGAATCATTGTTGGATCCATCGTCATTATCATTGTATCATCTTGAGCAGATCTTTTGCGAATTAATGAGAGTAGTAATAGCCGAGTTTAATTTTTAAATAATATTTATTTAATGCCATTTTGTTGGGCCAGCGTTCCATGACTGAAAAAAAAAAAAATTTATATATTATTTTAGTACTAGAATCAAGGATTTTTTGTTATTAAATGAAAAAGCTTATATTATTTACTGGATGTTGTTTTTTATCATGAACATTTGGATCAGGTAAACTCCATCCAGGTGCGTCAATTTTATCATTTTGTGGTTGCATGTCAGATAACGTTGGTGGAGGATTACCATATTGTCCTGGCATTATTGTTAATCCTGGTATCATTGCTAATGCTGCTGTACTACCATTTGGAAAACCTTGTTGACTATCCATATGAGCCTTGTTTTTATTTAAAAAAAAAAACAAAATAAAATTAATTATTATATAATTATTAATTATACATATATAAAATAAATTTAAATAATAAAAAAAATAATTAATTTACCATATAAGCTGTATCAATTCCATGATGTAAATCAGCTTCCATATTTGGTACACGATTATAAGATGGATTTGTTCTAAATATTTGATGTCTATCCATATTTGTTAATTGTTGTTGTGGTGGTGGTGGATTCCATGAATTAACTAATTTTTCATTATTTGGTAATACCCAATTCATTGGTTCAGCTTCAACACCACTTACCATATTTGGATTAAAATTTTTATATTGTCTTTCATTACCAATTGGTTTTGGTACAACTTTTCTATCTTCAATTTTCATTTGATTAATATCTTGTGGTATTTGTACTGGTGACATTGCTGGTGATGCACCATTTTCAATAGTTGATATTAATTCAATAGCAGCAGCTGCTGCAGCAGCAACAGCAACTGTTGGTGACATACCATTACCAGCACTCATATTATTTAAATGATTTTGATAATTCATTTGTGCCATCATTTGTTCTTGATAACTTTGTTGTTGTTGTTGTTGTTGCTGCTGCTGTTGTTGTTGTTGTTGAGGTGGTAGTGGTTGTTGTTGTTGATGAGTTAAAGGTGGTGGTGGACCAATACCATCTTGTTTGTCCATTTGTTGATATATTTGCTGGACCACGATTATTATTATTACTATTATTGTTATTATTATTATTATTACCACCACTTTGTTGATATTTACCAATTTGATAATTATTCATCATAGCTAAATTATTATTTTGTAATTGTGTTGGTGGTGGTGGTAATGGTCCTTGTGTTGGAATTGGAGGAAATATATTTGGATGTAAAACATTTTGTTGTGAATTAAACATGGCAACTTGTTGTTGTTGTTTACTATTTAAATGTAATGAACTTGAAAAATCAGGTGCACGTGGATTAAGACGTGACATACTAACTGTATTAACATTACCTGATTGATTCATTGCTTGCATATGACTTGGTATATGTTGATGAAATGGTATTATTGGATGACCACTTTGTTGTCCATCATTTGGCACCATTTTTAATAAACTTGAATTTACATTTGAATGATCATATGCATTATTACTATTTTTATATAAACCAACATCAATATGTTGTTGTTGCTGTTGGTGTTGTTGTTGTTGCTGCTGCTGCTGTTGTTGTTGCTGCTGTTGTTGCTGTTGTTGTTGTTGTTGTTGCTGCTGCTGCTGAGATGGTTGTTGTTGTTGTTGCTGCTGTGGTGGTGGTGGTGGTTGTTGTTGTTGTTGTTGTTGTTGTTGAGAATCTTGAATTTGTTGATTTTGTGAAGGTGGTTGTTGTGTTGGTGGTGGTGCTGATTGATTTTGTACCTGTTGATTCACTTGCATTTCTCTTTGTTGTTGTTGATGCTGATGTTGTTGTTGTTGTTGTGCATTTCTTGATGCAATCTCACTGGGATATACATTACGATTAAATTGTCCTACTAATCCAGTATTTTGATGATCAATTGTTGATTGCTGATTCATAACTGGTCGTGCAACAGCAAGTCCACTGGTTGTTTTATTTGTTTGTATTTGATGTTGTTCAATATTAAAATTAAGTGAAGCTTGAAATTGTTGTGTTTGCATCTGATTAGGTATACTTGATGGTGATACACCAGATACATTATTCATTGGTGATGATGTATTACTATTATTTATTGATTGATTTGTTTTGCTTGATACAGGTGAACACATTGAATTACCACGATAACCAGGTGCTTTTGATGCATCAACTTGTGGTGGTGAATTATCAATAAATTTATTTGTTGGTATATTTGATGAATTATTTGATGAACCTCCACCAGCAACTGTTGCAAAATTCATACCTTTTTGATGTGTCATTTCATTATCACGAGGACCCCACATTGATTGTTGAGTTACTTTTGAAAATGTATTATTAAACAATGAATACTCAAGTGGTGTATTTGTACGTTGTGGCTGATTATTATTATTTGGTTGTTGTTGTTGTTGTTGTTCATGAATTTGAGCAACAACTGGTGTTGTACTTCGCATTTGTTGATGTTGTTGTTGTTGTTGCTGTTGTACAATTTGTTGTTGTTGTTGTTGCTGCTGCTGTTGCTGCTGTTGCTGCTGATGTTGTTGTTGAAGAGCAGCGTGTTGTTGAGCAAGTTGATGATGCTGTTGGGCAGCATGTTGCAATTGTTGTTGTTGCTGCTGCTGATGTTGTTGTTGCTGTTGTTGTTGCTGCTGTATTTGTTGAGGAGTTGGTTGATTTAAAACTTGTTGAACAACCGGTGGTGATGGTGTAACACGCATTGAATTTGTTGATGCTGATAATAAATTATTTTCAGAACAATTCGACGACGTATTTGGTGAATAACAAGTTTTATTAGCATAATGTGGCATCGTTGGTGTTGATAAATTAGACATTGGTCGAGAATGTTTTGGTGATATACTCATCATAGTTGATTGCTGTGATGACGTCGACGATACTGACGACGATGACGATGAAGATGACGAGGATGATGAAGATGAAGACGATGACGACAATGTCAAAGATGATGCTATTGACAATGCTGGTGCAATAGGTGGTGGTGGTTGTGGTGATGGTGGTGTTGTTACAATTGTTGATGATGTTACAACCACTGTATTTGTTTGTGTTTTATTACACAATATATTTTTATTGGTCATTTGACAATTATTTGATAGATTAGCTGCTGCTGTTGTTGTTGTTGTTGTTGTTGCTGCTGCTGCTGTTGTTATTGTCGCTGCAGCTGTTGTTACTGCTGTTGCTGATGATGTTGAAGATAGTGGTTGAGGTGGTGGTGGTGGTAGTTGTGCAGTTGTAGCAGTAACTTCTGATAATTTTGCTGCAAATGTTTGATTTGTATTGGTTGTAACAACTTTTGTGGTTCTACCTGATGTCATTATTGCACTTGTATATGACATTGTTGTACGTGTATTATTATTTGTCGTTTGTTCACTTGTTGATGTTGATGATAATGACAATGTTGATGATGACGACGTCAATGATGATGGTGATGGTGACGTCGAAGATGACACAACATGTGTACGTTTATCATTTGTTGCAATAAGACGTGATGATGGTGGTGGTGGTGGTACTGTTACATTAGTTACAGCTGTTAATGGTGCACCACGTGTCAATGGTGGAGTAAATACACCAGGAAGTTTAATTGTTGAAGTTGAACGCATTGGCATTATTTGACTTACTGATGACATACCTGTTGCATTGTAGGTAGTTTTACTAATATTAGAATTTGTTAATCCAGTAAGTAATGTTGTTGGTTTATTAACAGATAAAACCATTTTTGGTTTAAGTGTAACATTTGATGTTAACATTGATTTGTCCCAAGTTGATTGTCCAGCAATTGGTAACCTGTTTTTTGTTAACACTTGTTGTATATCAAATTCTGGATCTTTAATAAGACTATTAATCAAGTTGGAAGCTTGTTTACTAGCGTCTGGTGATCCTTTTATTGTAATTGTACGTTCACCTGGGCCTTTGCTTTGTTTTTCAACTTCAATATGAGCACCAGTTGCTGTACGAATAGCATTAATATTACTTCCACCACGTCCAATAACCCTACTAATAGCAGTTGGTGGTACAGATACTTTTATCGTACGAAAGGAAGAATTTGTAAATCTATTGGAGTCATCTGACTGGCCTTTTCTTACAACTTCTTTCCATCCTTCATCTCTTTTTCCAGCTTGTTTTGGACTTGTTAAATTATTTTTATTGACAATTGCATTGAGTGTATCAGCATCATACTGATTGTTATTATTATTATTATTATTATTTGTCTTTTTTCCTTTGACTGATATATAACAATCATTTCCAGTTGCTTCAAAATCTTCACGATCAGCTGGATGTCTTGATGATTCAAAAATAAGATTATGTGATTTATTTGTTGAATTATGTTTACGATCAGATGATGAGGTACTTGTTGATGGTTGTGTAGAAGTGGAAGATATTGATGATGTTGCAGTTAAAGTTGAACGAACATTTGTTGAACCAATTGAATTTGATACAATTGTAGTATTTGAATTTAAACGTTTATCCGTAATAATATTATTATTATTTTTTGTCGATGATGTAGTAGTAGTAGTAGTAGCAGTAGTAGTAATTGTTGTTGTTACTACTGCTGCTGCTGCTGTTGTTGTTAATAATGATTTATTGGTTGATGTCACAGTCTGATTTTTTTGACTCGATGTTGAGTTGAACACATTTGTTGATGTATTTTTATCATTGCTAGTACTATTATTACTATTATTATTAATATTACTACTACTACTATTATTATTAATAATATTATTATTACTATTACTATTATCATTATTATTATTACTATTAATATTATTACTATTATTATTTGGAATATTTTTATTATTTTTTTTCTTTTTATCTTTTTTACGTTCACGTGCTTTAACATCATTGCTACTACAACTTCCTTGACTATTAGCATCAATACCACTATCACCTTCTTCTTTATCATGATCATCTGGACTAACTCGATTAACTGGTGATGGTGATGGTACATTATCTAATCTTTCACAACTATCAACACCATCTTCATCATTATCACTTTCATTATCATGTATTCTATTATCATTATCAGCATCTTCATCATCAGTTTTTTTATCAGCAGCATCATCATCATCTTCATCATCATCTTTATCATTGTATATTGATGATGTTGATGTTGTTGTTTCATTTTTTTTATTTTCTTCATGTAATTTACGTTTTTCTTCTTTTTTTTCAAGTTTCTTTTTCTTTTTACGTTCACGTCTACGTGCTGCTGCTGCTTTTTTAGATTCTTCACGTGATTTTTCCATATTTAATTCTTCAAGTAATATTGATGCATTTTTATTGGCTTTTGCTGCTTGTGTTTCTTTAGCAGCACGTATTATTTCAACACAATCATGACATTTTTCTAATAAATCTTTATCATTAACTGTTGCAACATATCTTGTCATTTCTTGATCACTTGGAAATTGTGTAACATGATTAACCATCCATTTAACAACTTTCATGTGTCCTTTACGAAATGCAGCCATAAGACATGATACTTTACGATTATCTTGTGAATCAATATCAGCACCAGCATGATATAATAAATCAACAACATTTAAATGTCCACCATTTGCTGCTAACCATAGTGGACTATTACCTTTTTTATTTTTAACTTCAACTTGTGTACCACGTGATAATAATAATTCAACAAAACGACAATGTCCTTTATCAGCAGCAATTGTTAATGCTGTATCACGTGATGATGGTACTGGTGTTGCATTAACATCAGCACCTTTTGTTAATAATACTTTACCAACATCAACATAACCACCACTTGCTGCTTCCATTAATGGTGTCAAGCCAGTTTTAGCACGATGTTCAACATTAGCTCTTCTATCCAATAATAAACTAACAACTTCATGTCTACCTTGAAAACATGCTAATGTTAATGCTGTATTTCTGTTTGTTTCAATTTGTGCATTAATATCACTTCCCATATCAAGTAATACTCTAACTGCTGAACTATGACCATTCATTGCAGCTAACATTAATGGTGATATACCTAATTTTGAACCAGTACGTGAATTTATTTCAGCTCCATGATTTAATAATAATTTTATAATATTAACATAACCTCCAGATGCTGCTAAACTAAGTGGTGTATAATCTGATACATTACGATGTTCTTTATTTGCACCACGATTAAGTAATAATTCAACAACTTCATATCTACCACCACTACATGCCAATGATAATGGTGTATCTTTTGTTCTTTCTGATTGTGCTTCAATTTCAGCACCATTATTTAATAATATTTCAACAACTTTTTGATGACCAGCTGTTGCTGCTAATATCAATGGTGTAAAACCTTTTTTATCACGATGTTCAATATCAGCAGTACGTGATAATAAAAATTCAACAAGTTCTTCATGACCACCAGCACATGCTAGTGTTAATGCTGTATCATGATTACTATCTGTTTCTGAATCAACATCCATACAAGAATATGGTGCTAATGCAACTTGATTACCTGGTGCTGTAAAACCAGTATTAACTGGACTTGTATTTGTTGATACTGTATTACCTGTTGAAGGATATTGACTTGTACTTGTAGCAACAGCTGTTGTTGTTGACGTTGATGTCATTGCTGTTACTACCGCTGCTGCTGCAGCTACAGTTGAGGGATCATATCGGTGTTGTTGTTGTTGCTGTAATTGTTGTTGATATTGTTGTTGTAATTGTTGTTGCTGTTGTTGCTGTTGAGTATGCTGAACTGGATAAGTTTGAACAACTGAACCAACTGTTTGTGTTTGTTGGCCATTTGCTATTGAAAAATTTAAAGGCATCTGATTTGTCTGTGACTGTTGTTGTACTTGAGATATTTGTTGTTGACAAGTTTGTTGTTGTTGCTGACAAGTTTGTTGTTGTTGTTGTTGTGGTTGAGATGATAATAATGGATAACGTGCTTTTTTTCCTTTACCACCAGCAACAGATGTATAAACTTGTTTTTTATCTGAACAACTAGCAATTGATGATGCATTTGATGGTAAATTACTTGCTGGTGTTTGAGTTGATGCTTGAACTTGACTAAGACTTGTTACTGTTCCACTTAATGGCTGAGCAAAACCATTTGATTGTTGAGCAGGTCTTCCAGCATTAGTTGATTGATTTTGTCTTGGTGATGGTTGATGTGGCTCATAAGGTTCATGAACAAGTTTATTTGTTTGTCTAAGACTCTCTGGAAAATCTTCAATTACATTAGCATTTCTTGAATCCAATGATACAAAAAGATTTCTCATATGGTCATCATTTGGTAATTGACATTCCTAAAATTAAAAAAATTAAGAAAATAATTTTTAATTATTATTGTTAATATTATTTAACAATTAAATAATAATATTTTATCAATTCATTTACCTTATTTTGTAAAAACTTCATTTTTTTTTCGTCTGATACTTTTGAATCTGTCTCTTCATTCGTTTGTCCAAAACTTTTAAAAGAATTATATAACTCAACATCTTTTGAATCTAATGAGACATCATCATTTCGCACATGATCATCATTTGCGACTTGACGTTCCTAAAATAACAATTACCAAAAATAATTATCATTGTATAAATTATATTTCAAAATTATTTAAAAAAAAAATTTAATCAACAATATTTTACCTGTTCATTGGCTTTATTTTGCAAAAATTTCATATTTTCATCCACTGATATTTTTAAATCTGATTCTTCAATAGATCCTGAAATTTTTAATTTATTTAAATCCAACTTTTCCAGATCTTCATTTTCAGCTGAAATAAATCAAAAAAATTAATAATAACAAATACAAATAAATAAACAAATATTTTTCTAAATAAAATAATAAAATAACTGGAAAAAAAAAAAAAGAAAAAATATAAATTTAATTAGCCTGAGATAATTTAAATTAAAACAAATTTATTAACATTATCATTGACTAATTTTATATTTACAAATTATTCTAAATAAAATAATAAAATAACTGAAAAAAAAAAAAGAAAAATTATAAATTTAATTAGCCTGAGATTAATAATTTAAATTAAAAAAAAAATATTATTATTAACATTATCATTTACTAATGTTATATTTACAAATTATTCTAAATAAAATAATAAAATAACTGGAAAAAAAGAAAAATATAAATTTAATTAGCCTGAGATAATAATTTAAATAAAGAAAAAAAAATGACTACATATTATCATTATTGATATTATTATTATTATTATTATTAACATTATCATTGGCTAATGTTACATTTACAAATTATGGTAAAATAATATATGTATTATTTTTATTATTTTATTTATACATATATATAAAAAAAATATTATATCAGCTTGGCACAATAATTACCATTAGGCACATCGTCGAAGGTAAAAGATTCAATAATTTCAACAACTTCATCAATTGGTATCTGCATTCCATCTTGAAATTTAAGCATTTTATCGTTGGTCAATGCTTTTGAACTTTTTAATGCAGCAGCAATACATGGCCATGCTTTTTTTTCTGTATGAAATTTAGCCATATCCGTCATCTCTCTTGTATTATCCAGAGCTGTTTGCTGAACATTTAAATTTAAACGCAAACATCAAGACACACACACACACAACAATATTGTATTATTTTTTTCATTTCTATAATATCAACATCATAATATACTTTTTTTTTTTTTTTGTTCTCCAAAAGAGTCTACAAAAATAATCAAAAGATTGGTTTTATATATATTGTTTTTGTTTTTATTTTTTGTCTCAATTTAAAAAAAAAAAGTTTATTACTTAGGATAAGGTTTTTTTTTTTTTTTTTTTATTTGGCTTTGGTATCTAATGATGTACCTGATCATGTAGATTGCCATGATGGGGTGTCTGAGTGGGGTGTAGTTGTTGTTCAACCAGCTGACTAGGCATTAGGATATCGCCACCACTACCAACCACCACGCCTTCTTGTTGTTGATGTTCTTGTTGTTGCTGTTGTACCTGCATTCAGAGATTATCAAGATGTTTTTATCACAGGCCTTTTTTTTAATTTATTTATTTATTTATTTTTATAATTATCCTGTGAGTACAACATTAAGGTCTTTTATTGGTTTATTTTTTTTTTTTTTTCAAATCCTGTATTATCCTGTGTACTTGAGTTGGTAAGCAATCAATCAATCAATCAATCGTAAAGAAAAAAATTAAAAAAAAAAACAAAAAAACAAAAACTACAAGACAATACAAGGAAAAAAAAAGAAAGATTTGATAGGATGATTATAATAATAAAAAAAATAATCAATAAATGTTAACAAGGATAACAAATTAATTTGAAATTAAAGATAGAATGCAGGTGTACCAAACTCGGGTGTTTATAATTACACACTAGAAAAAGATGAATCGACGAACCTGGACATTATCCAATTGTAATTGGAGCTGTTCATTCAATTGTTGTAATTGTTGTACTTGTTGAACTTGATAAGTATGTTGACGTTGTTTTTCCTGATACTGTTGTTGTAAACCAGCCATAAGATTAACCTGTTGTTGATGTTGTTGTTGTTGTTCTGATTGTTTTTGTAATAATCTACCGGCAGCTGTTAATTTACGAATTTCTTTTTTTGATATTGGTTTAGCTTTTGGACGATCACTTATGGCAGTGTTTTGATTAACATCATTAATTGTCGTTATTTGTTGAGGATTTGATATTGTTGTTGTTGTTAATGTTGGAGGTGGTGTTGTTATTGTTTGTGCCAATTGAGTAATTGCCTGGTTTTGTTGTTGGGACAATGTGAACGAGGACAATGATGCTGGTATAACATTTGTTGTTGTTGTTGTTGTTGCTGAGAGTGGTAATTGTATATGAGGTGATACTGCTTGAAATGTTGTCGTTGTCATTGTCATAGTCATTGTCGTTGTTGCTGTTGACATTGACATTGTTGTAATTGGTATCATTGCTACACTATTACTTGTTGATGATGGCAAGGTTTGTTGTAAACGTCGTAAACCTGCCTCCAATAAAATACGTTGACCTTGCTGATACGAGCGTTGTCTTTCTATTTCTTCATCTGGTATTAATGATGGTCCATGTGGTCCTATTGAAACACCAATACCATTCGTACGAATGTGCCATTTTCGATATGTTCAATTTTTTTTTTAATTTTCTTTATATATTTAAAATTTTTATAAATATTTATAATATTAAAGCTCACTGTTAGTTATGGGATATATAATATTAAATTAATTGTAGCTAAATTGATGAAAAAAAAAATAAATAATTTGTGGATATATAAGAAAAGGAAAAACTTAAAAATAATATTTTATTTTTTCAATAAAATTATTGGCCATTCAAATATAAAACTTATATATATATTTATGTTAATTTAAAGAAAAATATATATATTTTTAAATAAAAACTTACCACTGGATGTAGTATTTAATGATTGAGCTGGTAAATCAATGCTAAACACTGGCATTAATTGATCATTTGATTCAGCAACATTATCTTCAGGTTGTTGTCTACTTTGTTCATCCATTTCAGCACGTGAACTTCCAAGATATAGATTATTACCTTTCTTTTGTAATTCACGTTCAACCATCTATTATAAAAGAAAAAAAAAAAAAAAACAAATGAGTTACTGTGAATATTTGATTATTTATGAAAAGTAAAGTTCAATTTTATAGAAAACTTTATGAATTACTTGTAGTTCTTCATAAATTTGTTGTTTTGAAGAATTTGTTCTTCTCTGTGAATTCTAAGATTATTATTATCAGTTGAAGAAGTTGAGGCTGGACTTACTGTTACATCTGGTTCAGTTAAATTAGCAAATGGTGGACATGTACGTGTCCAACCATCAATAGTACAAGTTGAATTTCCACTACTATTATTATCATTATTAATATTACTTGATGTAATAATAGCTTCACCTGCTGGTTGTGTACGAACTTGTTGTGCTTCAGCTGATGTTAAATTCATATCAAGCATCATTGAGGCTGATCTATTTTTTCTTAATAATGATTTACCATTATTAAGTTTTGTTGAATATTTTGATTTTGGTTTTGTTCAGCAGTTGATTGTTGTTGATTCTGTTGTTGTTGAATAATTGGTATTTGTTGATTTTGTGGTATTTGTCCCAAATTTTGTTGTTGTTGTTGTGTTGTTATTGGTATTATTTGTGTTAATGATGCTGGTGTTACTGTTTGTAAAGACATCTGTCCAGCAGTATTTGATTTTTGGTTTACATGTTGTTGTTGTAGTACTAACGATGATGGTGGTGATGATGATGAGGTCGTTGTTGCTATTGTTGCTGTTGTTGTTGGTGGTGGTTGTGGTAGTGGTATTGGTGTTGTATGATTATTAGGAGTTATTTGATATATTGGAAAGGCAGGTGTTGATACTGGTGCATGTGCACCAACGGCAATAGCAACACCAGCTGATGCAGATGATGCAGATGATGATGATGACGATGATGACGATGATGATGTTGTTGTTGTATTATTTTGTGATGAATTCATCATTATACTATGTGGATAATCAAGTAATAATTGTACAACATTTGTATGTCCACCTTTTGCAGCTTCAATAAGCATAGTTGAATTATCCTTTAATTTATGGAATGGATCAGCAGATTGTGATAGTAATAATTCAACAACACTAGCATGACCACCAGCACAAGCAAGTGACAATGGTGTATGATCATTATTTGTTGTACTTCTATTAATACTTGCCAATTTTGATATTAAAAATTGTACAGTACAAAGATGTCCAGCACGACATGCTTTCATTAATGGTGTACGTCCACCTTCTGATTCATGCTCTAAATCAGCATTAAATTGTAATAATAAATCAGCAACATCAGTATGTCCATTTTCACATGCATATGTTAATGCAGTATCACCAGTTTGTGTTTGTGCACGTACATCAGCACCAGATTCAAGTAAATATCTAACAAGATCAAGATGTCCTTCTTGTGCTGCTTCCATAAGTGGTGTTGATGCACCTAATTCAATATCAGCACCTGCTTTTATTAAAAAATCAGCAACTTCTAAAAAACCACCACAACATGCAAGTGTTAATGCTGTTTCTTGTGTTTCATCAGTTTGTGAATTTAAATTTGCTCCTTGACCTAATAATAATCCAACCATTTCTTCATGTCCTTCACGTGCTGCTTCCATAAGTGGTGTATATCCTTCATCATTGACTTCTTCAATATTTGCACCTTTCAATTAATAACATTGCTAAATCTACATGACCACCACATGCAGCAAGTGTTAGGGGTGATTCAAAGCTATCTGTTGGCATATTAACTTGTGCACCAGAATCTAATAATAATCTGGCAACTTCAACATGACCATCCATTGATGCTTCCATAAGTGCTGTATGCATTTCATCAGTTTTATGTTCTTGATCAGCACCAGCTTCAAGTAAAAATTTAACCATAGCAAGGTGACCTTTATAACATGCCAATGTCAATGCTGATTCTTTAAATTCATTTGAATGTGTATTAATTCCAGCACCACGACTTAATAATATTTTTGCAACTCCTACATGTCCAGCACTTGCTGCTTCCATTAATGGTGTATGTCCATTTTCATTGTGGTCTTCAACATTCGCTTTATTATTGAGCAGTACTTTAACTACTTCTTCGTGACCACCAGCACAACCATACATTAATGGTGTGTTACCTGATGTAGATTGAGCATTCACATCAGCACCATGCGTCAATAATAATCCAACAATATCAACATGGCCAGCACTTGCTGCTTCCATCAATGGAGTGCAATCACCCTTGATACCACGATCTTCAACGTTTGCATTCATTGCTAATAATACCTAACAAACAAACAAATAAACAAATAAATAAACCAATGAAATATTATAAATAAATAGAGATAAATAATGATAACTTGATTTTATGATAAAAAAAATTACCTGTGCAAGTTCAAAATAACCAGCTGAACAAGCAAGTGACAATAAACTTTCACCTTCTTCTGTTGTCTCATGTACACTACGTCCTTCAGTTAATAATTTTCTAACAGTACCAACATCACCATCAGTACATGCCTCAACTAATGTACGTTTTTCATTTTGATTACGAGGATTATCACTGCGCATACGTGTCAATGCTGCAGCAGCTTCATCAAGTGCACATGATACACTTGATGTTAAACGTCGTAATACTTCATGATCAGCTAAATGTTTACCATCACTTGATGCTAATTTACCAATACCAGCAGCTTCAAGAAGTGCTTCTAATCTTGCTTGTGTTTCAGGATCAACAGCACGTTCTGGATCCTCTGGTGATAATACAAAGTTTGATGTTGCAAGTTGTTGATTATCCTCCTCCGAAGCTGTTTGTTCAATTTCAGCACGGTAATATTCCGGCTGTTAACAAATTTTTAAATAATAAAAATAAAATGAAAAATACATTTTGTAAAGAAAAACAAAAAAAGAAAAAAGAAAAAAAAAAAACAAATCAAATAACAAAAATACTTGTGTTAAAATAGTTTTTAAAACAGTATGGCTGAATCAACGATAGTGAAATGGGAGAATGAATAAAAAAAAAAAAAAAGCATTGATTTTGAAGGAGACTTGGTTATAAAATTTCAGGATATTATTTTGCAATATACACATATACATACAGTTGTCATGTTGAATTAATTATAACAACAATACAGTTAATAAATAATTATTAATATTATATGATATAAAAATTAACTGGTAAAATTTTGTTTGAACAATAACTGAACTTTGTGCAAGAATAAAATTAATTATAAAAAAAAAAAAAAAATTGTATATGTTCTTGAAAGAGCTCGAGAGAAAATTGAGGTTATGTATGAACGATGGAACACACAAGACTGAGAGAGTCGTAGATTACAAAAACCAAGGCGGTCCCCTCTTTTGCTTTCTCTGTCTTTTTCTTTGCACATTGACTCACTATCTCAAGTTCTAGGTGAGTTTACATGAAATGATAATACAAGAAAATATATAACCCACACACATAAACATCAAAGAATTCAAAAATGAAAAAAAAAAAAATAAATAATGAAAATGACTACATAATATATAATTGTTAAACAAAAATATAAATAATTGTATATTTTTGATTTAAACAACTGAAAAATATTCAATTATTATTTTAGTATACAATACAAGTTTAAAATTCTAGAACAAGGACATTATTTTGATAGCAATCAACAACGTCATTTAAATAACAAAAAAGAAAATAAAATATATTATTTCATCAACAAAATTAAACAAATATAAAATTATTTAATTTAAAACAATATACATTTATTTTATTTATATTTGTTAACAGTAAATAAAAATAATAATCAGCAACTAGTATATTTACAGTGTTTATTGTTGTTGTTATTTAGAAATTCCATTGGAGAAAAATAAAAATAAATGAAAAAAAAAAAAGTCACGATAGAGCGTGATGAGACACAACCAGTAGTAGTACAGAAAAAAAAAAAAGAGTAAATGATTCGTTAATATTTAAAGAATAAATTTTTTTGAAATAATAATAAATAATGATAAGTTAAAAAAAAAAAAAAAAAAAATATGAAATATACGGGTGAAAGTAAAATATAAGCTATAAGTAAATGTATGTATATTCAAGCAATGATTTGAACCTTGACTAACTCAATTCTCTTTTTTTTTTTTTCGAATTTTCATATTTTTAAATCATTATTTGTATGTTTAATTAATTTTTTTTGATTATAATGTCAAGCAAAAAATTGACACAGTCAATAAAAACAATTTAGCAATAAATTTAATGTCCTTATCATCATCATCATGACACCATGTAAATAATCCACGTTAAAAAAATAAATTATCCAAAAATAAGAGGAAACATTTATCCCAACAACAAAATTAATAGTTTTAAAAAAAAATTTATATCTAATACCGACACTTCACTAATTAACCGATAAAAAAAAAAACAGAAAAAAAAATTCAAATTAAGAGAAAAAAAACCCATGACTCACTGAATCTTGTTTACATTGAAAAATGATGATAATTCATTAATAAAAAAAAAAAAAAAAAAAAAACAGAAGAAGAAGATTGATAAATTAAAAATATATATCACTGTAGCCCCAAGCTGTACAAGTATTTTTTTTTAATCTCATAATAATCATTATCATAATAAATAAATATTTATAAATATATATTTTTTGATATTTAACAACTACGGCCCTGTTGATTTACACGACTGCATTGAAAACGTTTCTCTCGCATCGCGTAACAAAGGATTGACCACGGTGAATTTATGTTGGTAGTGGTATAATGGTGGTTGGTTCATGATGATGATGGTGATGATAAAAAAAAAAATCTTTAAAAATGATAAATAATTATTGAGTAATTAATGTAATTGTTAAAGTCAATTTTTATGATAAATCAATTCATTAAATTTTGATCCTTGATGTTTTTTTCATCTCTTTTTCATGTTAAAAATTTACACAAGGATAATATCAATCATCATAATAATAATCATCATCATCATTCACAAATAATTAACATCACTGAGAAAAAAATATAATTATTTTTTTTTATTAACGCAGTCGCGTAGTTATGAATCAAGATACACACACGAGGTGAACGATTTAATCGTATGTTGGGTATTTAATATAACAACCATTTATATATTAACATATGGATGGTAAATATGTGTTGGTATTTATGATATACATAGATAGACACCAGAGATGACCGGCAAACAAAAAAATAGTGTGGGATGTTGCTTCTAATGAAATCATTAAATTTGTATCAGAGACACAATAATAATAATAATCATCATGATGATGATGACAAGATCAAATAATATATATTTATTATTTAAATTAAAAAATACTAAAAATACATCATTTTGTACATATAACACCAACAAAAATTATCATGACATATAACTTCATTTTAAATATCAAAAATAAAAAAAAATATATATAACTCGTTTTTTAAAATAATTATTAAAATACATTTTTATCTTTTTAATACTTTTGACGTATGCATTTTGTACATACACATATATTTTTTTTTTTTTTTAATCAACATATGATTTATTTCCTGTTACATAATCACACACAGAAATTATTTTTAAAACTTTTATTTTATAAAGGATACTATAATTATTTATCAAAGGGCTATATTTTTTTGTTCTTTGTTTATTAATATAATCATTTAAATATTTAATTATCATTAAAATATATTTTGTCGAGGTTAAAAAATTTTTGTTGGGTTACAAAATGATGATGATGATGATGTTTCTCGCGAATTTTATAAAAATGTATGTGTGTCTGTTATGGAGTAAAAATTTCCCCTACTTAAATAAAATTTTAACTCCTTCCTTTAGTTAAAAAAAAAATATGCCCCTTTTGTTGTATATATATATATATATAAATAAATATATATATTTATTAAGTTTATATACTACAAGTAGTGGGAGAAGAGCTAGGTCGTAGGCCTCGCGGATCAAAGGCACACACGAAGCGAACAAACCTGACGCGACTCGCGGAATACTATC